>NC_092796.1:57084032-57332218 GCF_918797505.1 Bemisia tabaci
AGGTATCGAGCTGTCCTTATCCAACAGTTGCGGCAGCATCCCAGCGGATTGGCCCATTATTGCTCCTCCAACAATGTGAAGCGGATATATACATGCGGAGAGAAGAAACTGTATAGATAATAAAAAAGCAAGATCTATGATTGTAATTAATTATTTTACGAAAATTGTGAAATCTTCCTCTCTTTCAATGAGAGCCCCATTATGCATTTCAGCAGAAACTAGGTTTCAACCCAGTTTCTAATCATATTGTTGGATATCCTGTGGGTGCATGCCCAACATTTGAATCATTTCATTGTTTGTTTGTGCGATGCGTATCAGAATATTTAAGATTTCTTGATGATGAACACACTTTGTTTAAAGCACAAAAATGAAATTTATTTTCATGACAGCACGTAAACATGGAATCATAGTACTTAACAAATTCAATCGCTAATCTTTTATTTTATATCTACTCTTATCTATGCACTTGACTTTGACAATTTCCATTTGCTTGAGCTCACCTCTGAGACTAATATACCTAACATCAGCGCCAGGTATCGCGAAGCTTAAAGTCCAGCATGTAAATTATGCAATATCAAGTAAATGCATGTATTAATGATAGCATTAGTGCCATTGTCAAACATGTGAATGAATTTATTTTTCCTCGGTTATTTATTACGAACTGTTGTTGTTTATTCTCTCGAAACAACAGATACGACGACGTGATACGATAACGTTTTGAAAATTTCGAGGCAAAATTTTTATTTCTAAATTACAAAAACCAAACAGATTCAATCTTTCTATTTTGGTGCCTGATTCATATTACTGTGGTGCACTACACCCATCATATAGGAGTGCGTTTAGGTTTTTCTTCCATTTATTCAGATCCGTTAATCCGTAAAACCAATAAATCTACTTTAAGTGGACCAAAAAAAAATTCTAAATTTTTCATCCTCTTCCTCCCTACCTTCGCTCCCTACTCCAGCCTTGCATTGAAAATAGCAAACGTCAGATCGGACGCATTAACATTTCGAAAATATCTAAAATCACACGTGCGCACGTTACAGATAAAGTTAGTGTGATACAGAACATAAGGAACCAACGAAATTTTACCTCCGAGATCAATGCTTGATCGACACTCAGGTAATAGATATCTCAATTCTAATTAAAAAGCAATTGCAACTGATCTAAAACTTTTAGATTTTACGTGGATCTAAATCAGCTTTAAGTTACAAACATATTAATCGAGTATCAATAATGCTACACATAATAGTATAGATTTAAATGTGATGTCTTGGCATGTATCACATGGCTGCAGTTAAGAGATGAATCACTTCGACATTAAGTAAAACAAAAGTCCTGTTTTTCCGTTTAAATTTTTTACTAATATGAAATATATCGAAAGTTACATACTGGTCTAATGAAACCCTCCGAAACCGGTAGCTTATCTGCCTCCATTCCTTGAATGATCACTATATGCTCCAGGACACCAATAATTAAAAACTACTTCAAATTCTGTTCTCCAAAGCGAATAACCATGTCGTCGTGTTTGTCAGGCGCCGCGAGTTTACGAGAAGATCGTTTGTGAGACTGTTTTGGGTTTCATATTAATTGACCAGACATTGTAGCACGATCGATCGACGAAAAAATAGTTTGATGACGATACCTTTTTATCTTCACAACTTCATGTAGATCGATGTTGTGGCTGTTATCGCACAAACAGTTCGCTGGTAACCATAGTCGGATCTAAGAGGGGGCGTATGGGGCGTACCCCTCTTGCCCCCCGTTCGCCCAAAAAAGAATAAAGAAGAAGGAAGTAAGAAAAAAGAAAGGAATTGAGGAAATGAGGTGGAACGCTTATATTTTCAGTCATGACAAAATTAACTCAAACTGCACATTAGATGCTTTTAAATTTCGAAAATTGTCTGGCCGCAGCCCCCCCCCCCTACCCTATTCTGCCCCTCCACCCCTTGGAAAAATCTAGATCAATATATGCTGGTACCGAAACCCTTTCAAAACTCTCGGAAAAATATCGCATCTTTAAGGTGATTCGATGGACGCCATATTTTGTGTCAGAACGGCATGAGATATATCGCATCAATTGGTTCCATTTTTTCAGCTACCCGTCATTTTTCTCCAATTTTGAGATCGCAATTCTGTTGTCAGGAGACTAAAACACTCACTTACCAATTTTAACAAAGAAATTTAACGTAATAAAGGCGTGGTTTTTTTAGAGAGAAAATATCGCATTCGAGTGCAGTTTCGATATCAGTATCGAATGCAATGTTTTCTCTCTAAAAAAATCACGCCTTTATTACGTTGAATTTCTTTGTTAAAATTGGTAAGTGAGTGTTTTAGTCTCCTGACAACAGAATTGCGATCTCAAAATTGGAGAAAAATGACGAATAGCTGAAAAAATGGAACCAACTGATGTGATATATAGCATGCCGTTTTGACAAAAAATATGGAGTCCATCGAATCACCTTAAATGTAGCTTCTTAAAAAATTTAACGTTGATTAAAATGAATTTCAGAGTTTAGAAAGTGTTAATCTGCAACAACATAGTAATTCATTAGCATAGTTGTCTATTAATCATGAAGTTAAAATACCTCAGCGTTTAAGAACGTATAACCTTTACAGTTGAAGTTGCAAAGATGGAGATATTTGCTGTCAAAATTTGTCAGCAACTTACCAGTTTTTACTTGTCTTATCCTTAGTAAATGCCTCCGTCTTAAAATCGAGGAAATAAAAACATTGTGTAGTTTAATAAAATGATGAAAAAGGAATATGAAAAAGAAATTATTAGAACGTATTGATGAAATTAACTTGCGTTGTTTTTTATTCCTAATGTGCGTTCATAGTGAATTCAGCTATGCGCTTTTTGAAACCAGAGTTACATTTTTAGGCTTTTTGCCCTTTTTCTTGCGTGAATGTACACGCGTCACAAACTCGTGTAATAAAAATGAAAAGGAAAACGCAAATGAACATAAACTTAAAATTATATCAACATGTCACGCAGCATGCTGATAACGTAGTTAACGTAGTCTATGCTAGTTTGCGTTTTCTTTTTTATATTTTATTTCAAGAGTTATTTTGTTCCAAATAATTTAAGTTCAATTAATTGTACCCATTACGCAAGAAATAAACTCAACTTTTTTTTAAAAAAATGGCATTTAATACTACAAATTCAAAATGTCTTTACATTTTATCGTTTTCATACAAAAATATAACTTATATGGAAGTCTGTAAAGTTCATTTGCGATTAAACTATAGTCTATCTTTAGGCGTTAAATGACTATGCGTGGGATTGGTAATTTTACTTTTCTGTTCTAAGCAAATATCACAACTTAAATTCTGAAATGCGCTTGTGGATAGCCTTTAACTTGATGCATTGAGGGTGGCACAGAGATTTCCCCTACAAACTTTACGTAAAGAAGCAGGTTGGTTTGATCGCAAATTTCAACATTTTGTGGCACTTTTAGCGGACATCTCTCAGGAACAAACCAGAGAAAGGTGAAAAATACAATTAAAAGCAACACAGCAAATGTTTAAAGTATGTACAACACATTATTAACAGAAACTCAGATGAATTGAATTTTTGACTTGAGAAAATGTACGACAAATTGCATTTCGAACTACTCCCAATTTTTTCCTTTTTTTTTCGAAATGAGACTTTGTGCGTTTCTGTGTCAAACTCGGTCCAACCTGCTAAAAATGCCCCATAAACAGGTACATCATTGGAAACTTTTGACATCGATCAGAATTGTTACGTTTTCTGTTTCTGTGGTGGTGTGACAATAGGTCGTCCAGCGAACACCGCTTCGATTTCGTCCAATGTTCGTCGATGAGTTTCGACAAGCATCGATGCTGAAAAGACGCCGAACAATGCTGCTCCTGCTGCGAACAGTAATATCATCCCGTCCAGTTCCAAATTGTCTAGAAGGACGTTGTAAAGCTTCACTGACACGAACATGACTACGTGCATGGCGCAAAAGCACACACCACACATCATTCCCCGAATCTGCGAAGAAGAGAGCATTCTTTTCACTGATTGATTCTATTAAAGAAGAGATCAACCCAAACACACAAGCTAGTTTTTTATGTTTTTATTTTTTTTTCTTTAATGAAATTTTGACAGTGAAGTTTTCGGCCAAAGGGAGATAAATTTGGTTGGCTAAATCATTATTTAGTTTCTGTGACCAAAAGCTTTAGTTACCGGTTCAAAAAAAAAATGTGAGATTCAACATGAGCCAAACTTCATTTCCCCGTGTATAGAATTAACTCGTTTCTCGCATAAATGTGATCATAAAAAAGATTAAAAGACAAATAAAGGTTCAAAAATTCAGGAAGGTGGATTGTTCCATATTTCTTTATCATACTATCAACTACAATCCAAATGCCTCTTCTGGACTTTAAGCAAAGCCTTCGCTGTCAATATGAGATTTTCATTATTGTGATTGGATCTTCTTATTCTTAAGTTTTACCAAAATATCATTAGTCACACCAGAATATTTATTACTTTGGGCATTGCGCATCATGTTGATTGATCATGTAACATTCCTGTACAAGTTGCATTCCCTTGACTAACGAATAGTCTGTATTTTGACGTGATAATAATATTACAACCTGAGTTTGCGTATGGTCGGCGTTCAGAATTGAAGGCGATTTTAACACGCTGCTGTATAGGGAATGCCTTAAGAAGTGACCTCTCAAGCGCATGAATCTATAATCGTAAACCACAGACTAGAGCTGCATGTAATCTAAATATAACGTTTCTGATATTGTTTATTCCGTGTTTTCATCGCTTTATTCCTTCTCTATTTCTTTCTGAGAAAGTCGACTTCGGGAAATTCTCAAAATTTTGGGCTTAAAGTTACATAACATTTCTTACTAATTAATACCTTGTCGTGTGCATTATTTATAGTTCCATCTATGAATGGAGATTTAACACAGTTTTAAAACTTTTGAGAAGACCTTTAAACTATTTCCTATACCGATGACCAAAGTGCAAAATCGCACGTATCTCCGTTTGCAACGTTGTAGACTTCCTGTCATACTTCATTTTTTCCTTAGAAAACGAGTCAACGTAATTTCTTGAAATCCTTTTTGATTTTTCTTCCATGATAACAAAATATTCTGTAATTTCAAGCTATGAAGTTGGCTTCTTTTTTTCGGAAATTTTGAAACATCTCAAAGGAGATAAGTGGTTTCGCACTTTGGCCATCGATACCTAAAATCGAAAAAATATAACAAATCGTCCTAGCTTTGATGCACGTAATTTTATTCACTGCATTATGCGTCCATTTTATTGAGAATGGAGTTCTTGCATGCATGTGTCCGGAATTTGCGATTTAAGTATTGAAACCTAGGTAAAATTTCGTGAAAAACACGATTGCTTTCCCCGAAACAAACTTCAAAGCTCAAAAAAAGCTTTCAAAGTTGAGGCTGTAATGGAGGGGATATCCCACGCTACCCTGAGAGTCCACAAAACAACAAGCTCTGACAAACTCTCTATTCAATGATAGGGAACAAAGGCATTAACAGGATTGCACCTAAGTTGGGGGACTTCAAAACTGAAAACCCAGCAACCCTGCTTATTTCCTCCCTACATCTGGATAGAGACTTTGTCTTGATATAAAGGTGGACTTTCAGGGTAGCGAAGGATATCCCCGCCATTACGGCTCACTTTAAGAGCTTTTTGGAGCTTTGGAGTTGATTTCAGAGAAAATTAATGGCACCATCGTGTTTCTCGCGAAATTTTACGCAAGAAAAACAGTACTTAAATTGCGAATCCCTGACATATGCAAGAGCTTCGATCCCTGATCCCCATTCCCATCCTAATATTCGAAAACCCTCCTCTCTTGGAGGAGCTTTGGAGTTGATTGAGAAAACCAGTGACACCATCCTGTTCCTCGCATTTAACATTTGAACCAGTGCTTAAATCACAAACTCGCGACACATGCAAGAGCTTCACTGGGTCTCAACCATGAATGATGGACCACTAGACAAGGTACGAATTTCGGCATTCTGATACAAGTTTCTTAACCAAAATTTCACGCAGAGAACGATACGCACAACGAAAATTACCGAAATCAACTCCTTACGAAGATATTTAATGATTCTTGATGCGTGAATTCAAACCACCCGCTCATGAAAACTCAATGCTCTACGTGATTCACATCAAGCGCTAAACGTTATCATGAACGTCTCTGCGATAAAAAAATCTGGCAACCTCAATCTTGACACTTTAGCTCAGCTATAGCAAATTACTTATAGTTTAAAAAACACATGGTGGGAAATGAACATTGCTCGATTAAGAAGCTTGCTGAAACCGTTGTAGTGCGCGATTTGACTCACGTAGAGCTTTGAGTTTCTTGTGAGCGGGCAGTTCAAATTCCTCTTAACCAATGTAAAATAAAAATGTTAATATCTCTGTTAGGAGATGGTTTCAGTAATTTTCGTTGCGCGAATCGTTTTCTACGTGAAATTCTGGTTAAGATACATGTATCAGAATGCTTAAATTCGTACCGTGTCTAGTGGTCCATTATTGAAATTCGCAAGTGGCCCTTACCTTAATGGGAAACATCTCATATGGCATGGTCCAGGGCATGGGGAATATGCCGAGCGTCATGGTGAGGACGTAGAGGAGGAAAAGGGCGATCAGGATCCAATTATTCTCGGCCAAGAACTTGACTCGATCCCCCAACTTGAGAATGGCGTAGATGGCCAGGAGAACGACGGCGGTGGAGAAGCCGGAGAAGGCCCCGATGAACTTGCGCCCGGCGTGACGCATCCAGGCCGACGCCACCGAGATCCCGACGAGCCGCACCACCGCGATCAGGACGGTCACCTCCAGCGGCCCGATCGTCGAGTGGAACTCCGACATGAACTGCACCGTGTAGTAGATCACGATGTAGAACCCGGCGATGTTCTGCAGCACCGACATGGCCAGCACCTAAACAAAATGGTTTTGTGTTTTTTGAAATGAGATTATCAAAACGGTCACATCCGAAGAAATATGTACGGAAGGAAAAACGTAGCGTCTAAACCAACCCTCAGTGAAAACAGCTCTAGTGCACAATTGCTCCAAATTCAGCATCAAGTGATAGAGTACTGTCAGCGAGAGTATAGATAGATGTGAAACTCCGAAAATATCAGGCTTCACGATGCCTCCGCGAATAAAGTTAGGCCAGAAATGCAGCAACCTACGAATTTCAATATCCAGAACGATTATTTATACAATTGTTACGAACCATCGTTAAAAACACGTATTTGACTAGTATTGCATAAATTACTCATTTTTGGGAAGAACGCTGATGTGGCTTGCTTAGCCATTTCGTTAGAATTGGAATCTACAGACTGCAGTGAAATATGTGCGTCAGAAGTGGTTAGAGGGTGGCTGCACTCTTAGACCAAGCCCTCAGGTGAAAACAGGCTTCTAGTACACAATTTACTCCAAATTCAGCATCAAGGCGACCAAATTCCTCCGCTGAGCAGATGAAACAAGCTCTTTTTGAAAAGGGCCAATGTATTTACGACTCCTTTGACTAACACTTACTAATAATTGCCTTTCCTGCATAAACATGTTTAACAATTTAAGGATAGCAACAATTTTTGTTTCATGGCCTCGATAAGTTATCCAATTCAACTCTGATCAAAATAGAACATTTGATGACTGTGAGTCACCATGCAACATTCTGTTTTGATCAACAAGGAGTGTCGCCATTCATCATTCCTTTATTGCCACACGGGACATTCTGCTTAGTTTCTCATTCGAAAATAAAGCGAAGTAACGATTTTAGGACTGATGACCCCTGACACTTAGATAGGAATGGGTCAGTTGCGCTGGTCACAGAATCGTATTGTAATGCTCAATTCTTGTAGATTAGTAAAAAATATTGAGAACTGTCAAAACAGCAACTAGTTCTACGTCCAATATTAACGGAGAAATCGCGCTTTGACAAATTCGGCATATGACGTCATCCACCGCAGTATGACCGCAGTTCATCAGTCAGTATGACGCACATTTGCACTGGTTAAAATCAACGTGAAAACCGGATGAAAGCAGGGTGGAAGAGACCAAAGGTGTCACTATACCGCACTGGATGACGTCATTAAACTCGACTTTTCAAAGGGCGATATCTCTGTTAATCTTGAACTTACAATTGCTGTTTGGGCGGATTCATTTTTAGCTGATCTACAAGAATCAAGCATCAAAATACGATTCTGTCACCATTTAGAAGGAGGTAGCAACAAATTGATTTTAGAAAAAGATACCTGCATGAAAGGCTTCCAGACGGTGGGTTCGATGAAAATTCGAAGGTTGAAGCTAGTCGTGGGCTCATTTTTGGCCGTTTCTTGTAGCTCCTTCAGCTTGATCTCAACGTTGGCCGCGTTATCCTCAATCCGTCGGAGACTCTTCTGAGCGGCCTCGAGCTTTCCATTCCGGACGAGCCAGGCCGGCGAATCGTGGAGGAAGAAAGTGAGAACGAGCCCTGCGGTGGCCATGAGACAAGTGGCCCCTGCAGCGTAGACCCACGGGAAGTAGCCGCCCAGGGAGTAGATGTAAACCAGACCCAGAGAGGACATCAGGGCGTTCAGGGACAGGAACAATCCGCGGTAAGCCGGTGGCGCCGTCTCTGAGACGTAGACGAACGCTGGAAAATTGCAGCCTACAACAATGCAACCCAAAGATCTTTAGCCTCTCATCCTACGAACAGAATGAAAATTGCGTTAAGAATTTCTGCAAGTCAAAGATTTTTCGGAATGCACTTGAACGTATTTCTGCCAAACGGAACTATGTGCATTAAAACATGAGCCCAGAGATCTTTAAGAATATATGCTTAACAGAGCTCATGTCATTATTCACATAGTAACGTTTGGCAGAAATGCGTCCACTTAAGCATTTCTTATTTATATCATTCGGATTTTTCGGGAGCGACGTACTATTGTGCTAAGGAAAAACGTCGTATAAACACTCGAACATGTCAAATTTATCCCGGTAAAATATTGATATTTGATGCAAATTGTGAGTATTCTTACTTGAACTTTGCAGATACTCTACATTGAATATTCCGAATTATATCCTCTGAAAAATTTAAAGAAGAATATTCGCAAATTCTCCAAAAATCCATGTTTTCTAATATGGAAGTTGCAATTTTGACAAGTTTCGTTGACAATTTTGGAAAGAAATTCTGTGCCGGAGTTACAGACTCCGGCACAAAAGACTCCGGTTCTGGGCGCTGTACAGCAGCGCCCAGAAAACCCGAGAGATATGAGTGATACAGCAGAATATTTGGTGCAAATTTCAAGCTACAGAGATAGCTTATTTCTCTTTGAAATAATACGAAAACTCTATTCGACCACGTGGGGGCTTGTGCTGCCTACACTGAAACTGAAGGCGAACTGATATTTCGTAAAAATAACCTCCCTCTGATTGGTGAAGAGAACTCATTTGTGTGTATACCTACTGAGTGAGCATGTCATTTCGCGATGGCACCACTTATATACGCAGTTTAGTAAAATATGTATTGAGAAGAAGTATCAAGCAACGTTGTTAAAACTCTGTCTAATTATATTTTCCAAAAATGGCCTGATTATCGTCAGTGCACGAAATTTATTTTATTTTATTTTCAACTGCAGTATTAAATACTGTTAGTTAAATAATAAGTATCGTATTAGAATACTTATTATACGTCTTTACTTTTAAAACTTTAACTAATATTAAAAATAGTCAATAGATACCTTAGGTAATTAGGTATGGTGACATTTATTGTATGGTTAATATCAATAAAATTATAAAAAAAAAAAAAAAAATATTTATTTTTGTCACTCTTTCACCAGTATTCTCGGAAAATATCACGGAAAATTTCGAGCGACATACTCTAGAAAAGAATATGAGCGGAAACTTTAAACGTCGCAATCAATATTTGTGGTTCGATAGTTTTACGATGGATGTAGAAGTACTTTCTTCCTCATTTATACGGAGATCCAGACTATCTACATTTGTAAATTCAGTGAGTATGTACTCGTAACCACTACTTTACGTAAGTGGATTTTTCTGGTCCACATGATTTGCAAAATGGAGGCGCCCTAGTCTCTGTAATGTGAAACATGTAAGTACTTATCAAAATTTCATGAAGAGGTAAGTGAAGCTAACAACTCCGCCTGGTAAGGCAGAAGGCTAGAAGGGTCATAACGTCTAAGATCAATACGCAGTGCCGATTTGTATTCTACGAGGGGCGTTCAATAAGTAAGTATCCCCCCTCTCTAAAATCCATAAGAATGGACCAATTTTAAAAAACTTGGGCTCAAAATCTTCCTTAGGATATTTTGAGTTCAACAAAACAAACCGCAACAAAATCGGACTATGTGCGGCCGAACGCGAGCCGTTTGAACGCGCCGAGGTGCTCGACGCTCCCGCCGAATCTGCGAGGATTTGAAGTCCGCTACAGGAGAAGAGCTTCTCTGCCAAAGCCTCAGTCGTTCATCACTGACGAAAAATCAAAGAAATTTTTGTAGAATAAGGGGCTTCCCTCACTTCTCCACATAACCAGCTCGATCCAAGAAAGTCTGATACTGAGACTAAGACTAAGAGAACAGCTTTTGGATGCCTCGTGCGTGGAAGTCTTTCAGCTGACCGCGGATGAAAGAGTGGACGGCTAAATTGACCTCTTCCACTGATTCAAAATTAACTCCTCCAAGTTCAGATTTCAGGAACGGGAATAAATGGTGGTCTGGTTTGCCATTTATCATCGTATCTGAAATCTGAACTCGGAGGAGTCAATTTGGAATCAGTGGAAGAGGTCAATTTAGCCGTCCACTCTTTCATCCGCGGTCAGCTGAAAGACTTCCACGCACGAGGCATCCAAAAGCTGTTCTCTTAGTCTTAGTCTCAGTATCAGACTTTCTTGGATCGAGCTGGTTATGTGGAGAAGTGAGGGAAGCCCCTTATTCTACAAAAATTTCTTTGATTTTTCGTCAGTGATGAACGACTGAGGCTTTGGCAGAGAAGCTCTTCTCCTGTAGCGGACTTCAAATCCTCGCAGATTCGGCGGGAGCGTCGAGCACCTCGGCGCGTTCAAACGGCTCGCGTTCGGCCGCACATAGTCCGATTTTGTTGCGGTTTGTTTTGTTGAACTCAAAATATCCTAAGGAAGATTTTGAGCCCAAGTTTTTTAAAATTGGTCCATTCTTATGGATTTTAGAGAGGGGGGATACTTACTTATTGAACGCCCCTCGTATATCTTCTCATTTTGAAAATCTCCGCACTTATCAAAATTTTATTTTTCCATAGCTGTAATTTAGAAAGTATTTAAATGTTTGCTTTGCTGAGTATGAAAATCAGTCGGGAGGGATTGAGGGATCCTACAAATGAGACCTCTCTCTCATGTTGTGCGAACGATGCAAAATAATGGAAACGTCCACGAATGCAGGGTAAGCATTCTGAGAAAATTCTCAGTCTAGAGAAAAAATCTGGTCACGCTGATGGCTGACTTTCTTAGCAGTAGCACCTCGATATGAAAACGCCCTTTCTTTCTTGTTTTTCAAAAATCATTCTTTTTTCATCCGTTTTCTTTTCGGAGACCGATTTTTTCGGCACTAAATTGCACGCGCATTCCTGTTAACTCGATTGGTATCCCGAAACATTTTAAATGAATTTGCAATGGAAGTGATTTGGGCGATTTATCTCGGAACAACATTTCGCACTTAGTGGTTTCCTCCTTACCGAGCAATGCTCCGATGTTATATCCAACGCGCCATCTATTAATGGAATCACTAACCATTATCTAGAACCATTAATGGAACCACTATCTCCGAATGTAACGTCGAATTCTCAAGATGCAGGGTCCAATACTGCCATGGTTACTTTACATTCTGTTTTAATGAGGGTCTACGTCATAATATTGTTCGTTATAAATTCTTAGTGAAACCAATTTTTTTTTATTATTTCATGATGAAAACAGATCTGTAAAAATTAAATCAGTTCATAACTGTCGATGTAAATGCGTTCAATCCTAAATATATTTTATCTAGATAGGACTGTATGAATTAGTCTAAAGCCATTTATATGTATTACACAATCTTGCGAATTAGGCTTTTAAATCCGTGCATGTGTTATCTTTCGAAGGTCTGATTTTGTCTTCCCTCGTTGATCTATAGAAAGTGGTCTGATCCGTACAAACTGTTCCAAACTCGTGATTCTATTTGTATCACCAAGAATGAATATCAGCCACTTTTGTGTTATTCCAAGTAAAAACATATTTTTACCCCCCCCCCTTCCCCGTTCCGCCCAGTCCCATTTGTTTTTTTAAAAAAAATTTACTGTATTTGACGGTTGAATGTGTCTGATTGTGAGCCAAACCAGTTTGCGGTCGCTTAGAGCTTGCGTTTGATCACATTTTTTTCGCCGATAAGTCTGATTTACATAGAATTTCCGGTGCGGACGGAATCATTTAAGCATGCTAATTTAGTCGCTGAGCGAATCATTTTTTTCTTCTTCTTCTTTTTTTGGATATATTCCTTTTTTCATGGACTGTAGATTTGAAGTTCAATTTTTTTATGGGATAACCAAGCAGCATTTAACGCCTTGAAATTTCCTCTGAATTTTCTCTACGGTATAACAAATCGCTGAAAATCTCGAGTTAGAATTTTACTGAGTTTTTTATTAATGCATTAAGAGTGCGCGGAAATCAGATAATATCTGCGGCATGAATCCATGCCGCAAACCCAAATTTAGCCTTTTTACTCACCTATTCCTGCACCAGCGAGGAATCGACCCACCACAATGAGCATAAAACTCTCTGCTGCGACCATAACAGCGTAGCCGAGAGCCATACAGAAAAAAGATAGTCGTACCACTCGCATCCGGCCAAAAACATCGGATAGAGTCCCGCTTATGGCTGACGCCAGGCATGCTCCTAATGTCGGCGCACTTGCTGAAATAAAATTGATTTGTGAATTATTAAATATCACAGTTTTCTCGCAGTTTACATTGGCAGAGGAAATCTTTAAAATAGGACTGTAAGTAGACGGTGCGAACGGATGAATTCATCTGCTTTCGATAGATTTATTTCTTATTTACATGAATGCAGTCAACAGAAGCCACATTGCTTTGCGAGCTAGGCATTCTGTATTTTCTGCGCACAGTTGCAAATACTTCAAGAAAGGGGACTCGTGCAAATTCAGTGGCTGCAATTTAAAAATGCACATAAGAGGTTGCGCTAAGAAAGACATTTTTAATAGTTTTTGTTCGCAACATGATAAACTTGCAAACAAGGGTAATTTTTATTAGTATTTATGTATACAAAAATAAAATAAATTAAAGTAAGTAAAGAAAATAAAGAAACAAGCATCTGCTCTTTAGGCACCCCAAAATCCTTTTTTAGTTATAGTTTTCTTGGAAGGAACATGAATCAACATCACCTCTCGAGAACTCTATGTGTCGATTTTTCAATAAAATAAAAATGTCTTCCTCTTAGGTGTGGAAGATGTAATTCAGCCCCGAGTAAACAGATAAGTCCAATTAGAGAAATTAGATGACTGACTTACCTATCCATGTTGCCTGGTCTCTATCGATGGGTATTGAGCTGCCTTTTTCCAGCAATTGTGGAAGCATTCCTGCTGACTGGCCGTAAATTGAGCCGACACATATGTGGAGGGGAACAAGCATGCTGCCACAAAGAACTACGCTAAACAAAAAAATTAATAAAAATATATTAGCATCGTGCTTAATATTTGCAGCAGTTCAGTTGCATGAGAATTCTTATAGACCCATTTACAAGTAAGTACAGGGTGTTTCAGACCACCCGTACCAGGCCTTTTTCTCGGTTGGTTTAGGTCGTACGAAGTCGGAGACCGCGGGGTTGAATAGGGAATTGACCCCAAGGAATCCGAATTTTGTGGTCCCGAAACCCCCCCACCCCCCTTGGGGGGTAAAGGGGGGGTCACGATGCTAAAAGTCACGGTTCCCGACCGAATTGCGGATCGATCGCATCAGAATTGAAAAGCACGGAAAATTTCACGTGGAATTGACCCCTAAAAATCCAAAATCGGACCATCCAAGGCCCAAAAATGATCCCTAAAGAGGGGGACAGTACCCCCCTCCATAATTTCTCTTTGGTCTCAAAATTGACGTAAATTCTCCAGAAAAAGACGGTTTCCCAGGTAATCGACCTCGAGAAATCCAAATTTCATGGTCCCGAAGCTCCTCTAGCCCCCCTTGGGGGGTAAACGGGGGGGCCCAATTTTAAAAATCGGGGCTCCTTTCCGAATCGCAAATTGATTGCATCCAAATTGAGGAGCAGAACACATTTACATCTTAAGTGACTCCTAAGAGTTCTAATAGACCCCCTGAACGGCAGAAAGTAACTCCCTGAGGAGGGGGCCTTCGCCCCCGCCAAAAATTTCTCAGGATTCCTCTTTGGTCGCAAAATTGACGTCGATTCTCCAGAAAAAGACGGTTCTCCATGTAATCGACCCCGAGGAGCTCAGGGAACATGAAATTTAGAGTCCTCGGGGTCGATTACATGGGAAACCGTCTTTTTCTGGAGAATCGACGTCAATTTTGCGACCAAAGAGGAATCCTGAGAAATTTTTGGCGGGGGCGAGGCCCCCTTCCTCAGGGGTTACTTTCTGCCGTTCAGGGGGTCAATTAGAACTCTTAGGAGTCACTTAAGATGTAAATGTGTTCTGCTCCTCAATTTGGATGCAATCAATTTGCGATTCGGAAAGGAGCCCCGATTTTTAAAATTGGGCCCCCCCGTTTACCCCCCAAGGGGGGCTAGAGGAGCTTCGGGACCATGAAATTTGGATTTCTCGAGGTCGATTACCTGGGAAACCGTCTTTTTCTGGAGAATTTACGTCAATTTTGAGACCAAAGAGAAATTATGGAGGGGGGTACTGTCCCCCTCTTTAGGGGATCATTTTTGGGCCTTGGATGGTCCGATTTTGGATTTTTAGGGGTCAATTCCACGTGAAATTTTCCGTGCTTTTCAATTCTGATGCGATCGATCCGCAATTCGGTCGGGAACCGTGACTTTTAGCATCGTGACCCCCCCTTTACCCCCCAAGGGGGGGTGGGGGGGTTTCGGGACCACAAAATTCGGATTCCTTGGGGTCAATTCCCTATTCAACCCCGCGGTCTCCGACTTCGTACGACCTAAACCAACCGAGAAAAAGGCCTGGTACGGGTGGTCTGAAACACCTGTATACGCACATGGATGTATGAATGCTAAAAGGAATTATATGCACAGGCTTTGCGTGCAACTTAGTTCCTTTTGCCAAAGTAAGTCCAAATATTATAATTAATTCTAGATGCCCGAGCCTTTTTTTTATGCGCGAAATCCAAAGTCTGGTCGAATTTACCCGGATTCGATGTATTGATTTAAATAGTTTTTGAACTAATATCTATGTTCTATGTTTTTGAAAGTAATGATATATTGTCTTTTAAACCATCACTTTTTTGGTAACGTACTGGCATTTTCTCACCCTCCCTCCTCATCCGCCATGTGTAACTCCCCCGGAAGAAATATCCAATCAATTTAACCTAGCTTGAGATTCCTGGAGGCAGTCGTAAAAAAAATCGGTAATAAGACAAAACTCTCACCGAAATGTCAATTTTTAGACTTTTAAGACGTTTGGGAAACTTATACCATTTTATCAATTTAATTTAATTTAATTTTTTTTTTTCAAAATAATTTGGACACATCATGCCATTTTTTGAGCAAACTTAACCTTGATTTTTCTCAACTTTCAAAAATAAAAGACACCTCAACGCGCATTGATAATAGCGCAGAGATACAACTATTCGTGCTTAATGGATGTCAACGTTGCGTCTGCAAAATTGAAGGCGCGATGACGCGCATCGTAAACTCGCAAATGCTCCGATCTTCGCTACGTTAGTGGGAATCTCTCTAATTCGGGAGGAATGTTGAGAAACGAGGCCGGATTACGTCTCTCCTATCCGCGGCTATTTTCCTCACGTAGTCCTTAAAGTACCACAACAAATTAGACGAACAGAACCTACATGACATGGAAATAGCGCAAGGGAAAAGACGCGCATTGATGACGGCGCAGAGATACAACTATTCGTACTTGATGGATGTCCGTGTTGCGTCCGCAAAATTGAAGGCGCGACGGTGCGAGGCGTGAACTCGCAATGCTCCGCTCTTTACTGCCAAAAATGAGGTATTGCTTAGATTCGGGAGGAAAATTAAAAAACGAGGGTCGACTCCGCCTTTTGTTGACACTCGATGTTTTCCTGTTTGGAGTCGATTCTTTTTAAGGATGTATTTGTAAGCCCATCTCTAAAGCTTGTGTGCACTGTTCCCATAAAACTCCCGGGGTGCATTTTTAGTAAGCCCTATGTCAATATGACCCGGCTTGGGCATCTGAGAGTTAAAGAGCGCAACATAACTTACAGACCTTAAAGTTTCTCTGGAAAATTTAACACCGTCTCGAGTTAATAAGGAAAAAGAGCTTGAACTCTAGATTGACCTTGAGGTAGAAAATTCTATCTATCAAGAATCTAGTCAACAAGAGGTGACGAAATTGGCCACTTTCAAATTAAAAATCAGATTTTTCTATATCCTTATTGCCCAAGTAAACCATGACAACCTCAATTTCCATATATCTCTACAACGGTTTGTAAAAAATTAAAAATAGAGTATTACAGAATATTTTCAGCAGGACGAGTAAGATTAGCAGGATTAGGGGCAATCCATAACTGTCATACCTAAGATGTCAGCCGCGAGGTTGCAGCACTTTCTCCATTTACCTTGTCAAGTATTTTGCCTCTATGTTGTAAAATTGAACAATTCCAATTCGGTAAGCGTACACGAGTATCAACGATAATTTTTAGCAATATTTGGCATTAACGGTCGAACAACCCTCCCTGTGTTTGAACACCTGGCCTGTTCGTTTTAATGATAACAACGTCACTGAACTTGCATCACTATTGCTCAAGCATCTGCCTCTTTATCGATACGTAATCAGCCCTCGAATCCCATTATCGATAAAGGGATTATTTATGGGTTGTGTCTTGAATTTTTTCTTTTTTGCATTTCCTTGTTACGTTAGAAGTGATTAGCCATTAGGCGTTAATCCCTGTTTGAAGATTGGTTTTATGATGCTATTTCCCGTTTTAGCACTTATCTGTGGCAGCTATTCACTCCTCTGCTCTTGTCTGTGGAACAAAACGGTAGGCTCGAAAGAAAGATCGGCCGCCTCAACCAGGATAAATAATTATCCTCTAAGTTTTAGCGAGATTCATTAGAGCGCAGTCGTGATAGTAATTGAGATGCATGATCACCGTCACCAAGGCATCTTTGAAAGAGTTTTGGGACCTATCGAAAAAGAAAAGAAGAACTACTTTCGAGCAATAAACCAGTGAGTCAATCTCAACTTTATCAGGATGATTTGTGCTTGCGATCTAAATGCGTCGAAATTCTCCCGTCTGTGGGCCGAAGGAATTACCTCTTGTTTGAGATGTGAGCTACATCATTGCTTTCAACAATTTTTTCTGCGTCCAAAGGGACTAAAGCCAAGCCAAACAGAGAGTATGTATTCAGTTTTATTTAGAATATCCCCCTGACCGACCTCACGCCGAGAATCTATCGATTAGTCAACAACTAAACTTTCCCGGTGAGCGCTCAGTAGTTTTGTTTACATTCGGAGGTCAACGCAAACAGGTGATGGCGTTCAACGATGCAGAGGTGCACAATCGTTTAATTACATTCCTTCCCTCCTCCATTCATAAATTTTATAGTTTAGTTTACAGCCATTTTTCTGTCAAATGGCTTAATTAACTCTGGTCTCTAATATTCATACCATTATCAATATAAGAATGAATCTTGATTTTTAACACCCGAAACAATATGTTTGTTGTGCTCTGTATTAGGTCCTGAGATTTTGGTTTCCACAGACTGATCCTATCAAATCTTTTTTGAAATTAAATGCATAATTAAACCAAAGTCAAATATTTTTTCCCTTTTGGTGTTTTTAGTACGTATTGCACACCCAGCCCCTGAAAATATGTTTCATATTTTTCACAAATTAGTGAAATTTCATGAAATATTTCACTGAAATGTCCAATATTTCATATTTTTCATTGCACTTGGGCAACCCTGGTTGTGCATGTACTGTAAAAAAGATGAAAGTTCTAAGTGTCTCAAATTGCATAACCGGGAAAATGAAGGATCAATCGGTTCTATTTAAAATCAATTAAAAACGGTTGGGAAGTCTTCAAAATTTTTCAGCGCCTATTTAATTGACCATTCGCGGTTGGCAGGTCAACTCTTTGATTATTTTATTCGTTTATTTAAATTGTATTTTACAAGAGGAGTAGTACCAATTAAATAAAAGAGGAAAATTTACTCACCGGTCTAAGACAGCTTGTGGGTGCCGAAGCCGGTGGTTCTGTCTCCATTCTTTCCGCGATCGCTCACCTTCGGTCAACTGTGCGCAACGCGGAGATTTTGAGGTGCCTCCCGCGCGGGAATGATTGGCTGGCTTAAAAATAGCTCCCAACTAGAGGTCGTTTTGCGCAACTTTTCATACGGCCGACCGTGAAAAGTTACCTCATATTTCGATCCTGAAACCAAGAAAATGGTTGTCAGACCCATCAACAATAATTTCACATGATCCTCCTTTTGTGTCAAACCCTCCGCTGAAAGTGAGAAACCGTGACAAGTTACCTCATATTCAGATCCTGAAACCAAGAAAATGGTTGTCAGACCCATCAACAATAATTTCACATGATCCTCCTTTTGTGTCAAACCCTCCGCTGAAAGTGAGAAAAAATCCACGAGGTATACCCTCAGGATAAGGGCTGAAGTATGCAATATAAAACTTACCAGAAAGAAATATCATTTCAACGGTGGAACTCCCAAACCTGCGAGTATCTCGTTCACGGTGTTTTAAAATCTCCACTCCTATTTCATTTTATTTTATTTTAGTAAATGAGGAAAAATCAACATTATCCTTTGAACTTTACACAGAATTGCCGCTGAGCTGCTTTCCATTAAAAAATAAAGTATGGCAGGAAGTCTGCGACGTCGCAAACCGAGGCACGTAGTTTGGGATTTTGACCGTCGATCTATAACGAGCATGAATATTTCCATGAAATGTTTCATTTGTAATAAAAATTATTTGCAATAATTTGTGCACGTAAAATTCTAAAAAGACATTTTGGCAATGGACAGGTATAACCATGTGCCTAACTACTTTAGACGTTGTTTGAAAAGCTGAACAACATTTTGACATGAAAGTTTAGGGGTAGATACATTCTAGTACAATTCTAAGACAATCTAGGGTAAAGTCTTAGAAAGTTTCAAGGAATCATATTGCTTAGTTTTTTCCTAAAAACACGATGTGATGGAGAAAATTAGACTACTCGAAATACGGTTAGACTGACTCTGGTGAAACGAACCAATAATATGAGGTGAAAAACTCTTGCTGGAATTGGCCCTCAAGTAGAACAGATTGCGATTAATTGCAATTATATCGCAAAATTATTGCAATTGTGCCAAAGTAATGTGTACTTAGTCTATTCGCTAATTAAAAGGGTTCCTCTTATTGAAATATATTGCAATAAAATTGAAATAATTTGCTTTTATTTTGACATCGCAAACTGCCTGCCTTCCTCACACTTGGAACGAATTTTATTGGTGGTCTAAAATCGGTATTTATCAACAAATTTCTTGAAAAAATATTGTGATATTATGGTAAAAAATTTCAAATTGCAAAATTATTTCAATTTTTTCTGCACTCTTCCACTTGAAAGTCAGGCTGAGGGGAAAAAAACTCTTGCTGGGTTCAGTCGCGAGACAGACCACAAAGCCGGTAAAAACATAATCATAGCTTACATGAGAGAAAACACAAAAGAGAAACCTTATTAGTATTTTCGGCCAACACCAAGACACTGTCGAACATGACACGAAGGATGCGAATGATTTCGAGGGATGAAGAGTAGCAGAACGTATGGCGTGAGGGAGATAACATAACGCACTCGCGTGCTCGGTGGCGTTATCGGCCGCGTTTTCCCGCGCGAATAACGCCAAAACGGCTCCGCGCAGCCGGCAACGACGGCGGTGGATTCGCGACTCGGAGTCGCGATCGACGCGGACGGAGAGGCGACGACCAGGGCCAAGAAACTATCGACCGGCGAGAGCTGTATCGAGAAAATGGGGCCAAACGATTAATGAAAAGTCCGCTCCAATTTGTCTCCCTTCCATCACCTCCTTCGATTCCTGGCTCGGAATTTTTTTCATGTCATCCCCCTCGTGGCCGTAACGATAATCCCTTGTGAAATTTGAATTAGTGGGTCACATATGCACGTGGCATAGAGCGCACGTGTAAACATGCGTCAAAAATGTAACGATTTACGAGTTTGAAAGGTCTGCGTTAGAAAACTCGTAAAAAGTCGGAAACAATCAGAAGTCAAGAATTATGAGGAAAAAATTTGTGAATAAAGGTGAAAGAGAAATGGACGTATTTCTGTGAAACGGAACTAAGCGCCATCGGAGGAGGAAGGTAGCGGGGGGCTTGGATTGGCTGCGGAATCGGGCGTTGGGCTCGTTCGTCCTATACTCGCAATGCTTTCCATGGCGCTTAGTTCCGTTTGGCAGAACGCGCTATCCGGCATTCTAAATTCCTCAAAAGGCACTCAAATTGACGCTTAGTTCCGTTTGACAGAAATACGTCCAAATATTGTAAAGGGAACTGGTTTTTTTACATATCGATGGTGAAACTACCAGACCACGTATCTAGTTTTCGGTGTTTCGTGAAGAAGAACAAAACAATATCGTTCCTTGGATTTTGCACAGATTTTTCTTCACACAGAGGAGAAAATTCACGGAAGTTTTCAAGAATTGACGTTGAGTAGTTTTCCATCTAAAAAATAAAGTATGATGGGAAGTCTGCGACGTCGCAACCCGAGATGCGTGGTCTGGTATTTTGCCGTCGATATATATTTTCTATTGACTATCTACTTTTTTCTGTCTATTTGACTATTTTTTTTTTTTTTTGCAATTTTTAAAAAAAAAATTCGTAAATTATAAGTGGTATGTTACTATGGAGCCTTAAAAATATGACGTGAGGACGTATTCTGATATTTCTTAAGCTCTCTCCATCATCAAGATAAACAACAAAGAAATGAACAACCAAACAAATCAGCTCTTACCAGATTTCTCTCGCCCACCATTTTTTATCACACCACATTGTGTCCTCAGTTTGTGCGCATCATTGCTATTTGCCTGAATTGCTCAATGTTTCAATCTGCCTAGGAGTTTAGTAAAATTCCGAAGCATTTTTTAAATTGACTAGACATTTTACGAAAAACAAGTGTAATAATCTATTTTTATTCAAAAGCTTTTCTTACTCATTGCTTCGATATTTTGCTCTGTATTTACTTGCATCATTGACACAAACGGCATACGCCTATATTTCCTATTGAAATTATTTCTGTCAAACAGAACTGTGTGCAGGGGAAAAGATGGAGTGTGCTCGTTAGTGCTCGGGTCATAAGAATGAATGGGAAATATAAAGCGCCAGTGACGAAGCCGCTGCCGCGCTCCTCCCACGGCATTACTAACTCATGAGCCCTGTCCACAACGCTCTAGATACGTGCCCATGGCTCATGGGTGCCGCACTTAGTCGGCTCACAGTTCCATTTGCTGAATGGAGAATTTGCACGCAATTTTTTTATTGCTTCATCTGAAAGTGCCTAATGAGCTGAGTTCGCAATATTTTTCATAATTTTTTTCTGACATGGGAAATTGGAGAAAAATTGATTTAAAAGTGAGAAAATGCGCCGCCTTGTGACGTCGTCTGGCGGCATTTCCCATTTAAACACATGTATTTTAGCAGAATCGGTTATTTTGTCATATCTCCTCTAATAATCGCTCAATTTATGAATCAAGGGTATCTTCGTGTTCAGTTCACTCAGAGGATTCCACTTAAACAGGAAATTCATCAAATTTCAGACCCTTGCAAATTCTCTATTGGACGTATTTCTATCAAATGGAACTATGTGCATTAAGTCATGAGCCCTGAGACTCATACGAATATATGCATAACAGGGCTCACGCCATAATGCACATAGTTCCGTTTGGCAGAGATACGTCCAATTGGAGAAGCAGGATTTCACGTTCTGTGAAACGGAGCTATATGCACACTGTATGAGCCGCGGGCATGTATCTAAAGCGTTGTGGACAGGGCTCATGAGTTAGTCATGCCGCGGGCCCGCGTTCTCATTCACTCTCATGGCCCGAGCACTAACGAGCATACCCCATCTTTCCCCTGCTCATGGTTATGTTTGACAGAAATACGTCATATTATTTTTTATCCACGAAATGAAATCCTTGTGAGATTTAAGCCTTGAAAAATCGTCGTCATCGCCTGCTGTTAAATTACGAGAGTGGATATTAAAGTAAATAAGTTTACATTCTCAAGCATTTTATTCTCATTCTCTAGGAAATTATTCATGCTATGAATAAATGTATACCGACGACGTAGAAACAAGCATACTTCCAGCCCTCCGAGAGTTTTTAAAAGCCTGCGAGTTACAGAATATTTAGAATTTTTTCATGCGCATAAGCCTACCCCCGAACATACCCTCTTTACATGCGCATACTTATTTTTGATACAAATGTAAATACCAGTGAACACTAATATTTTATTTAAATGAGCGTTGTTGTTTCCATTTATAAAAGCAGCCTTCAGTTTCATGCTTTACTTTCTTACGTACACTCCTCTGTTAGTTCGTCAATTATTGAATATAATGGATATTTACCTTATCTCTTAATCTAAATCTAAATCTCTTTCTTATTCAAATCGTGCATTTAGGAATATACTTATCCAGGTTGATGTCTGTTTGAGATCTAGTTTGATCCTAGTCTCTTAAAAACTCTATGTGCTACGAAAAAGCCTGCTGTAAAGAAACATTCAGATAATTCATGCTTTTTTTGTAAATGTGAGTTGAATAAAAAAATATAAATCCTCAGAATCCTTAAAGTAAGTTTGATCAATTTTGCACCAAGGATACTCACCTTCAAACCTCCTGAGTGAAAATGTTGAGGATTTATATTCGCGCTGTCAAGTCCCAAACCTGGACATAGCGACTGCTGGTCGGTAAACTTATTAAGGAGAGCGGCTTATGAAAAAATTGAAAAATTGTGCAATTTCAGTTACAACTGATGCTAAGGAAGTAATGAACTTGAATATTGATTAGATAAAAAACGATCGGTCATGGTCATATCAGAAAGTCGTCGCCAATTAATTTAGAGGGGGCTCGGCATTGATGAGACTAAACGCAGCAATGCCTCCGTTGGAATGTTCTGATGTGTCTTACTGATAGTTTCGCTCTCAGTAATTCGTCAAAATGTGTGTTTGTATTCATTTAGCTATACGATAAAAGATTGCTTCTTCTATGTATTCAAGTTTTGACATGGGCCACTTAGCCACCAATATAACTAAAAATCTGCCATGAACAATGAGCAGAGGCAGTGACATCTTTGTCTCTTGTTTTTCGCAGATCGCGCTTCCTCACCTTATTTAAATTGTGTTAATAGATGGCCAAAAACTCAAATTGAATAATCTTTACATTAAATTTTTAAATATCATTTGCATTTGTACATGATGAGAAAAAATTTGCCAAAAAAGATTTAAAAATTGGTTTTTCCGCAAGTAAAATCTTATAGCCGATTGCGACGTCACAAAGTGTGTTATCTTTCAATTTCACACTCAATATCAAAATTTCGGGACAAGAAAAAAGATAGATGAATAAGAAACAAAACAAAATCTGTAAAAATTAAGAATTATAGCTTTGAATTTACTTCATCTTAGAAAAAAGTTAATATCGGCTTGTGCACCCAGTAGTCGTTCTAATAATTATAACTAATCTTTAATCATGAGCTATGTAAAAGCTTTCAGTTCATATTATTTAGAAAAAAGAGGGGGAAAATGCATTAACTTAGCTGAGAAGTAAAACGAGTTTGAGGCAGTTGCGACGGTTTGAACCTTAGGTGTTGTGCCATATCTCTTTTAACTTTTCCTTTTTCACGAATATTTATTTCTTTTCTGTTTTCAAAGTTACTTAATTTTTTAATTTCGATTCAAAAGCCTATGTGTTTTCTGCAAAAATTGCATGAATCTCCTTATTAAAAGCAGGACGACCAGAATAATTGTCGCACGATAAATGTAGTACTAAAAACACACATTCTTTTTCCCGGGTGCAGGCGAGAAACATTAAAAGAAAACACTTTACTGGTGTCTCATTTACAACAAATGGCGATGGTAAAGCAAGGCACCCTCATAATTAGAAAGTATTCAGACTTACAGACGCACAGACGCGCAGGATTTTGATATCAACCATCGATGCAACTAAACTTGCTCGACGGATGTCTTTGTTGCCTATGCGTTGATTTGAAGGCGCCTTGACTCTCCTAACACTCACGGAACAGCGCAGAGAGATCTTGCTCGTGGTGCGCTGAAAACATCGCTCTGGAATTGGCGAGAGATATGAGAGGGCCGTGTTCAGCTCATCACTGTGCCCTGTTGCATTAGGCTATAAATCTGCCTATGGGGACCACTAATCGACTAGGATTACTGTATCGCGTTGAATTTATCAGAAAATGGATGCGTCAGTTACATGTGAGAATTACATAGGGGAAAAAACCAGAACTAAAGCCTCTCGTTAGGTAAGTCGTTTATTCAGTACCGAGTTATACACCTAAATTCATTCAATTGCATGCCAAAACGATTTCCTAATTTCTTGTTGAATGATGAAGAATCGTGCCATAAAAATCGTTTGAGTAGCACTTAAAGTCGTCTCTAGATAAGTAAGATATTGACTCAATGTCCGTGTCATCATTTTTTTTTTCAAATTTTGAGAGGAAAGTCTATCTCCGTCTACTTGACGTTAATTTCTCCGGGGTAATTTAACGTACTGATTACTCATTTTAAAAAAAAAAAAAAAAAAAAAAAAAAAAAACAAGGAGTCCGGAGGGGACGACAATCATTTTGAGCGAGTTGCATACATTTCTGCAGTTTTGTTATTAAACATCTCATGTATTACTTTTATTTGTATATTTTTGATAGGTCTTTATTACAAATCTAAAATCATACTGTCTCTGGCCAAAGCTTAAAGGCTACGTAGTTTAATACACAAGTAAAACACATTTTTTAACATTTTACACATTTTTACCCAGAAAATACAGAGCAGATAAGAGATTAAAAATTATACATTATATAAGGATAAAAAAGGTCATTAAAAACGATCACAATCAATAAAGTAAAAAAGAACGATGGGGTGCGCTCCAAAAGTAAATAATCACAAAATTGCATGCTAGAGAGGCATTGGAGGAGTTACCATTACTTCGTACTCTTCTTTGGAAACTTCTTCTCCTCCGTAGGGAATGTATAAAACTCCGTGACTTGGATGTATCTGCAAAAAAAAAAAAAGTATTACAAAACTATCAGACAATAATTTAAACAATTACGCACTAGTAAGCGTAACCTTTTTTCCGATTGTAAACTTTGTGCGATTCTTTGCTTCTTTTTTTATATTTAAAAAATGAACACTCTGTAATTTTAGGCTCAGGCGACATTCTGATGGTCAAACTAGGAAATTTTACGTCGCAATGACAGTGTTTTATAACTTCTGATCTCCCCTCATTTATTCAAAATTTTCCAATGTGGATCTTAATTAATATTTTCTAATGAAATCCGAATTAAAACATATTGGCCTCGGTTCGTTGGAAATAAACATTACTGGAGTTTACAGCATCACGGATAGAACTCCAGAGTTTGTTAGTTTTACCATCAACTCCAGAAAACTGGAAAATGATCAGTTTGGCAACAGTTTCGAGAGAATAAAAGTGCAAACGGGTAAATAACACTTGAGGAGAATTAACACTTTCTGGTGCTCTGTCAAATAGTTGCCAGTGTGCAAGCTGATAATGAGAGTGGCCACAGAGAAAGCGGTATTTATTTTCCGATCTCACTACACTGGCCCAATGATGAGCCAATTGTTTTGTTGTCAACGGCCGTCGCCGCAACAAGACCAAGACGTCGTCAGTCGTTTGGCATAATGTCCTAACTTCAGTTTCAAGTGAGCCTTGGGAAGCATGGTGTCAAACGGACAAAGGAGAGCATCTCAAATTGTGGTTATGCGGTTATGCCCTCACGAACAACCGAGTGAGTGGTCTTATGATTAGGCGACCGCAGTCTAAGATAAGAACGAATGTGCATGGAAGAAATGGAAGGAAGAACGATGGTCCTTTTTCAAAAAATATGGGCTCTATGAGGCCTCTTCAATTCTGTTGACTCGATTTACCTTGCCGGGTGTCATAGATCCGTCGTGAAATGTTCGTCCTATGTATAACTGTTCTCCCTCGGGTGTCTGTCCGACAGGGATTGCATGAGGTGGGACAGCGCCGCGACTTGCAATTTGCCACGCCACTGGAGGTCCACACAGAACCTAATCCGAGAAATGAAATCATGAGATACTGAATCATAAAATGAAAATATTTGTTTACACACTTTGTTCTTGTAATTGAGGAAGGGTCTAATCTTGCAGCAGCATTGAACATTCAGCCTTTAAAAATGATTTTCACTCAAAATGATTTAAATTATTACATCTTCACCAATTTTTGAAGTTTTGGAATTATTAAATTGTTAATATCGATAGCAGAAGTAAAAATATAAGTTCCTCGGATCATAACGTTACACTCTGCACTCGTGTAATATTTTTGGCAAAAAAAATTATTTTTAAAAAAAAAGAAAAAAATCACTGCGACTTTTATCTACCCATTAAAAATATTTAGACAATTTTGAGGAGATATTTTGGTTAGTTTAATTTAATTGAATAACACATGATCGGAAATGATACTTGTGATACCGTGATACACATGATATTTGTTGCGTGTTTGTGACTTTATGTCCACTTTTTTTACGTCCACAGTTCTAAAGCCCACACTATTGTTAAGTCCATTACTTAAACGTCCATTAAGTTAAGTCCACAAATGTAAAGTCCACTAAAATCGAATTCAAGCGTCATATTTTAGTCCGTGTGTAAAATTATTTTGACAATATCGAAATGAGAAAATTAAGAGAGAATGAGGTGTTGTTATCGTAACTCATATTTTAAATGAAATGTTAATTTCTTCTTTTGATTCATCTTTTCAAATTGTCTTTGGTAGATACTTGGTTTCATTTCTATACTTGAAATTTCCGATATAATATATGCCTTAAATGTACTTTTTTTTTTAAATGAAATTGATTACTTCATTTTAAAAACATTTACATTTTTAAAACGTGGTAAATATTTGTAAAACCTTTTCCAAGCAATGGTATCGGTATGAATCTCAATGAGCCGTAGTTGTGATGAAAGAAACTATACAAAAATTAATAAAATAGGAAAAAAACTAAGAAGCACGCAATTTTTTGTTTTTAACTTATTTGTACATCGACCTCCTTGAGTCAAATACGTCCAATTTTGAGCGTTTAGTTGCGCTTACACCACGCTGCAGCACAGTAGAAGCCCAAAACATAAAAGCATAAATTTGAATGCTATGGAAATCATTAAATTTGACACGGAACCACTAATATATTTACAAAAAACACATTATATTTTCCAGTAGTACATATTTCTTTTTCATCAGTTTAAAAGGGAATAATCAATGCAGAGAGTGCAAACATTTCAAAATCATGAGTTGAAAAACGCTGACTCTGCGAGTTAAAGCCTAACACACAGCGGAGCGGTGTGTTAGCAGCGCAGAACGCGCACTGGCGCCTACAAACCTAACGGGATACTTCACGCATTGCGCAACGCGTGAAGTATCCCGTTAGGTTTGTAGGCGCCAGTGCGCGTGACACGCTAGTACCCTGCCGCGCTGCAACGCTTTAAACAATTATTTCGCGTCAGAGGCGTTGCACAGTATCCTACAAGATTGAAGGCGCACGAAATAACTAGTTAAAGAGGACTTTCAATTTTGACTGCATCTGTTACTGAAAAATGTTTAATTTGCCATTGGAGCGTTTCCTAGGCTCCCGCTTTGGTTTTCATCTTATCATATCTGTACAGTGTACACATGAACATATGTTTTTATCTGCTCTTAGAGTCTGTTCATTCATGAATGAAATGTTTTTAAGAATGAAGGTAGTAGTAGTATGCATTTATTTTTGAGGTGGTTCCTGTCATTTAAATGAGAAGAAAAAAATGTGGACATGACATGTCCACAATTTGGACAATTTTGGACATATTAATGGTTGGACATTAAATCATGTGGACTTAATAAAGACTGGACTTAACGTGTAGTGGACATTAATAGCGGTGCACATTTATTTAATGGACGAAATGTAGGTGGACATAAAGTCCTGGAAGCCGTTAGCCCTCGATATGGGGCTTCCTATACGGGCCTCGGGAGCTGTTTAAGGGACTACTATGAATACAACCCTCATCTTGGCATTGACTCACCTCGAACTCAGACTTGGGTATCTCTGCTCCATCCCAGCAAACGTAAGCATCCCTGTGACTCGCAACGACTTTTGCTGGTAGAAGTGCCCCCTCGTGGTAGGCCCGCCCGGCGTAGATCGGCGCTCCGTCCTTGTCCCTGCCGGCGTGGACTGCGTTGGCAGGGATTATACCGCTGTGGCACATGATCCACATGTGACCGTCCGGTCGCCATCCATAACCTATAAACCGTACACATAAATGTAATCAGTCCATTTACTAAATGAACTATAGTCTACAATTAGGAACTACAATCTCCGACTCATTTCTTAGAAACAACTATCGAGGACCTTTTAATAAAACGATTGAAATTTTTAAAAACAGCAAAAGCTGTTATATTAAAACTTTTGAAAAATTTAAAAAATTCACGCTTTCACTAATTGACAATTTTGGCAAAAAACTCAATTAGTGAAAGCGTGAGTTTTTTTTAAATTTTTCAAAAATTTTAATATCGAGGACCTTTCAGACCAAACAGCATATACCCATGACGACGTTGCTAAGATTGTGCATACATTCAACTGTTTAGTTGATAGAGAGCTGGAAGCTCTGTTCTGAAATTTGCCTATTTTCTTTTAATTAATCAGAACATTTTGGCAGATTGTATAATGTGGGTGATTTCGGATACTTGTAAAAAAGGGAAGAATTGGACATTCTTAGCGACGTTGATATGGCTACATGCTGTTTGGTCGGAAACATCCTCATATGCCTCATTAGTTTCCCTTCGTTGGTAAGTGTTTTTATCTATTGGCCAGAAATTGGAGTTCCTTATTGCAAAATGCAGTCCTAATGGAAACGACTTTTCGCCTAAGTGCCATGATAATTGGACAAAATGTTGCAATTATAGGAACTACAATTTCCAGCTCAGTTCAGAAACAGCACATCGACGGTGAAACTACCAAACCACGTATCTCGGTTTGCGACGTCGCAGACTTCCTGTCATACTTCATTTTTTAAATGGAGAACTACTTAACGTCCAGTCTTATAAATTTCTGTGATTTTTCCTCCTCGCGCGGAGAAAATTCTGTGAAAATTTCAAGGAATGATATTGATTTGGTCTCCTTCAAAAAAATAAAATGTGAGCGGAGATTTTTAAACACCGCAAACGAGATACGTGGTTTGGTAGTTTCACCGTCGACATGCACCATCAATTTACCCATACACATACGTGTTTTTACAAATATGAGCTAGGGATTGTAATTTCAAATTTCAAAATGCAGCCCAATTGACATTCAAATTGTCGAAAACAACTCACTTGTGACGACTTTTTTCTTCAATTGATAGCAGGCGCGTTTGGTAGCGTTCATAAACTTACGCATTTTTTTGGCATTTTTGACTCCTCTCCCTCTTGTAACGCTTCGTGGCGAAGTTCCGAACCCTCCTTGATAATGATGTAACGCTTGACGGACAACTCCCCCCCCCCCCCGGTCCTTTCAGATTCTAAAAATTGTGAGAATTTGTTGAATATATGGCTGGATATAATTTGAAGTATTTCGAATTATAGTGCGACAGATGGCAAAATAGACACTACTTTGATTTCTCCTCAAAGGTGTTAATAGCTCAAGTGTTAAACACACCAAATAAACGTATCTACCAACCAACCATAAATAAGTATACTCCAGAATTATAATAATTGTAATAATGCCGGGTGCAGAACAAAATATCACTATCAAAATAAATAAGAGGGGGAAAGAGGGCTACACCGCTTTTTAGATTTTGATTAGAGTAAGAGTCAACGTTCAATTATCAATGAAGGGATGGTATTGAAGTTTAAACTGAACACTTTCTAAAGTCACCGTTTTTTGCGAATTCACACATCTTCAAAAAACTGAAATCCTAACACAAGCAAAAATAAATCAATCGATAAAACGCAAATGTCACTGACCTGCCATATTTAAAAGTTTATCAACAGAGGATCGAACAACCAAGCAAAGAGGAAAGCTTCATAAACTTAGCGGTTCTGCCGTATTACTAATCATCGCTCATTCTCGCGGGTACTTATCGTGTTTGCAGGCCCCATGAGGCGGCAGGTAATCTGGCTTTGACTCTCATAGTCATGTGACAGTGGGTGGGCCTTCCAGACACTTCTCTGGTCCACATTTTATGCGTAAAACCTATTCAGATTTTCTCTTTCCTCACTTCAATTGATGCTTCTAAATATTCAACTATTGAAAAATCATATCATCAGTAATCGCACTCGTATTTCTACGAACGTTGACTGCAAGTATATCCTCATATCCGGACATGACTCACTCTCGAGATTATTTTACAAGGTGATCTAAAAGTTTCCCCCACGCCTCTCTCCGGAGTTCTTGCCCATTTCAAGGGTGATCCCCTCAAAATCTTGTAGGGTCCCAAAAGTTGTTTTCTTTGACCTAAGAGCACGCAAAAAATTTCAAGTCCTTGCCTCAATTTGTTCAAAGTTACTTCGTGCTGGTGGTGGGGGACTTTTGGATTACCCTGTATGTATGACCATCCACGGGAGAAATGACGTCAGAGTAGGGAGGCGAAATTTTTAGTGAGACGATTTTTGTTGAGTTTGCTCGAACGGATTTTGAACTTTCAACGAAAAGCCCTCTATAGTGTCCCAAAGAATGAGATGTAAGCAGGTTGGTTCACTTCTGCGCTAATGCGGGTATGAATTTACCTTATAATTCACCAACTTTGTACTCTAAACATGGCATGTACATTATAATAATTTCAATAGCTTTCTTTATAGCAGATATTTTTAAGGTTTGCCCACTTTGCACTTTTTAGTTTGATACTAGGGGGCTACGCCCCCTGGCCGCTACGCGGCCCAACCCCCCGAAGGCGCTCCGCGCCATCAATGGGCCGCTTCGCGGCCCTATTTTTACCCTCCTATTAGTATTAGTTTTATTTTTCCCCTAAAAAAATTCGATATGAGGTATACTTAATAGAATAAAATAATTTTTGGTTTTGATGAATAAAGAAAAAAAAATTTTTTTGAAGTCAAAAGGACGCGTTTTGGAATGACTGCTTGATGAAGTATTACAGTAAAACAACGAACTGTTTAAATTGGATAATTATTAAATATTTCTGGAGGCGGGGATCGAACCCACACCTTGATCAATGTGGACACTTCCGACGTCGCACTATGGTCCGAATAGCCGGTTTAAGCGGCAATAAATCGAAAAAGTGAAGTTCGGAAAAAGTTAGATTTTAAGCGGTAGATCGATAGTACATACTGTAGAGAAGACTCCTGTAAAATTTCACTTCGATTAAAGCACTAATAAAGATGTGACAAGCCTGGGAAGTGCGGCGCGCGGAGCACTTTATGAGTGCGATTCCAGTTACCGCGCGGCAGTGCTGTGTTTAAGGGCTTGTTTTCGTCGTTTCACCTTACCTGAAAGTGTTTGGGCACTTTATTCACAAAATATAAGGTAAGTTTAAAATGTTTTATGCTGAAACTATTCTTTTTTATCATATCTAATGCTCTAGATTAACCCTTAGACATAGTCAGTTTTATCAATAAAATCGCAGAAGTAGGACCCAAAAAATATACTTAGCACCTCTGAGCACCTCGTAATTTTACTCGGAAGTTATTGTCATGACTCTAGACTACCTTCAAGTCTAATGGCTGAACCATAGTCCACCATAGCCTCAAGTTATTTCTCATGAAAAATGACGTTTTCGCGTTCCTTAGCACTTACTACTATTAGCTATCATATGCCATTCACCATGCATTTTAGGATGTTCCATTGTCATATTCTATCAAGACGTATGCTCTAGAGTCTACTTTTGCCCAGGCAGAATAATATGAGTTGATGGGGCTGATCGGGAGGAATTGAAACTTGAACTCAAGAGCAGCGAAGAATCGTCTCGGAAGGCCACTTTGAGACCCCGTAAAAGGTTTTTTTTTATGTTTTACCATGTTTTAAACACATAATCTAACAAAATCAATGTATTTACGCTCAAGTTTAGCTTGGCTGACGAAAACAAGTTCAAACGGCCGATCAGTGGGACTTGAAAGTAGGCCTCCCGAGCCATTAAATCGTCTCGGGAGGTCACTTTGAGACCCCGTAAAAGGTTTTTTTTTTACGTTTTACCATGTTTTAAACACATAACCTAACAGAATCAATGTATTTACGCTCAAGTTTAGCTTGGCTGACGAAAACAAGTTCAAACGGCCGATCAGTGGGACTTGAAATTAGGCCTCCCGAGCCATGAAATTTTGATTTATTATCCTGGGCGGCCTTTTCCAAGTTCTCTTGACAGTAAAGTGACGAAATCTTACTGCATGTTGCTTCTGACCGTTCTTCCAATGCAAAAAATAAATTTTTAAGTGTAAAAAAATAAATACCCCTCCTAGGAATCGAACCCGGGGCCTTTCGTTTTCTATCAATTGTTATAAAATTTATAAGAAATTATACTTTAAAACTGTGATTTTTTTTCTTGCCAGAGTTTAAACATATCCAATGCATGTGCTTTGCTTTTGGAAAGATATTTTGCCGTGTAAACCTATTGATGATGTATACATTTATTTGTCAATTTTTATTAACATTCATTCAATTCCTTTCTGTTGATTAATAGGTAATCAAAAAGAGGTTGAAATATTTTTTGGTTGATTCCTTTTCATTGAGATCCTGTAGACGTTACATAAAATTCTAATTGAGAGGTGTGACTTTATTTATTTTTTTTTTTTTTATTTACCTCGGAAATTTTTGCTTTGATTTGGAAGCAAAAGGAGTAAAATATATTTTTTGTTTGTTTAGAGAATTGATGTAACATCCATAGAATATTCTACCTAAAAACAGTGACTTATTTTTTTTACTCATAATAAATATCCTCCGGAACCTGCTCCTGGCAAAGTTATGTTGTTGTCCATTGATCCAAAAGGTTAAATTATATTTTATTAATTTATATGTGTGCTCATTTGTTTATTTTCTATTGGTGTTAAATTTGTTGAATTTTAGTTTGAGGTTGTGATTCTACTTTTTCATCTCACGCTAATGTATATTTTTGTGATTACTTAGTGAGAATATAATCATGCCATTGTAATCCAAACAGCTAAGTCACTTCTACGTACTAATTTTGATAATTTCGTATTACATTTATTCCACTTGTAATTTTTCTGTTCACTGTCTGTCATGAATACAGATACAATTTTAATTCAGTTTACCTAATATGTTTCCTGTTAATAATTAAAGAAAAAGCTTCCTTTTAATTTATTCAATAATTATATAATGATATCTGGCAACCCTGTTGATTAAAATTTGTTATTTTCAAAGAGGCATTTAGTTCTACTTTCATTTAAACAACCTCCCGTCTCAATACTTATGTGCCACGGTTAGGTATAATTGAACTAATACTTTTTCATCGCTATTTTTGTACATTTTGCAACCTCGCTAATTCAAAAGAAATATCTTTAGGACCAAATTTCATAGCTGCATTCATTCTTTGTCTAAGCGTCTTTGCAAATTAAACTTACGTGGCTTTCCAACTCAATATTAGCATAGAAATTTTAACTCCAAATTTAATCGTTCTTTTTGGCGCTAATCATGCAACCTTGCACTTGCTATTGTGTCCATTTTGGAAAATTTTCAGTTTTCATTAGATTTTTACTTTGGTATTAAACAAATTCAAGGAAACAATAATTACCAAGCATTTACGTTCAATGTTCAAACAGAATCAATGCGGTCCAAATTTTGCCACCAAAATAGGGTAAATTATGCAACGTTGTGACTCTAAAAATGATTTTTTAAAAAAAATAATAGCATATTTGAACTCAGCGACCCAAAAAACCCCTATAAACTCATGTCGCAAGGTTTAAACATACATATCTGATTTAATGCCGCTTAAACGGGCTATTCGGACCATAGTGCGTCGTAGACGACTCGGCCACCGCTCGTCTTGAGGTTATCGGCGGAAATCTTGTGTAGATAAGTGTAGAGCTGATGCGCAGGCTACACACCTACTGCGCAACCTCCTCGACCACTGCGCATCCTCCCGCGCATAGCGGTAGCAGTCCCGGAGCACTCTGTAAATTCACTCACTTTAATAACGTGATTTTAAAAAAACCTGGGTCCTTTTTCCAAAATCTGATTAGAGCGGGCTCATCTAGAGCCTATTACCTGTCGATTTACGCAAAAATCATGGAAATCGGCCCAGTAGAATGCTCAAACGAACTATGACAAAACACATAAATTTACATTGTTTATATGGGAGAATTCGCAACTTTACCACGTAATATAAAAAAACCTGGGCCATATTTTCAAAATCTGAAAAGAGTTGGCTTATCTAGAGACAATTGCCCGTCAATAGCCGCAAAAATCATGAAAATCGGCCCGGTAGAACGCTGGAACTAAGCGTCACCAGTTTCGCAAAATTAGGAGGTCTCGGAGCTTATAGTATAGATATTTGGGAAATTATTGTCCGAAAATATTTTAAGAACACGCCGCTATGCTATCGATGACATGATATTGATTTTTATGGAAAAGGCACCCTTTTTCCGATAGAACTCTAAGGCACACTGAAGCATTGAGGAAAGTTACCGTCTGGTCAGTAAATAGTTTATAGAATTTGCGTGTGTATTTCATTAATACACAATCATTTAACTACATTTTGCGATTAGGAACTAAAGTTTCTGGCTCAGTTTAGAAACAACGTATGCACCACAAGTTTTTCTGATACTCATAAGTATTTTTACGGATGAGCCAGAAATAACAATATAGTAATTCCTAATTGCAAAATGTAGTCCAATTTCAGTCATCTAGTAATCTAAAGAAGGAAATCCGTTCCAGATTTTTGGAACGCCGAACGCAAGTGACCAGAAAAAAATTACAAATATTTTTAGGAATGTTTGTTTTTAGTGTATTATCGTGTGTATATTTACACGTGTCCGCATCAAAATCTTAAAAATTGCTTACGCTTCATGGAATTTTATCAATCGTGATACACGTATCCCCAGAATTAGATATGCTTCAAGCAGACGCACCGAATTAGTTTGCTTATTGCCGCAATGTATGAGTGGTGACGTTCACCGATGAATAACTGTCTGATTACACTTGAGGAGTCATCAAAAGGTACTTGAACGTCATAAAGTCATGTGAGGTTTCATGACTATAATCTCGAGCGGAACTTTCAAACCGAGAAGATAAACAAGGGATTGAGGCGGGGAAACACAAAATAGAAAAGTTCCTATACCTGGAAAACTAGTCTAGTTATACATAAACCAAAAGAAAATTGAAATGGAACTAAGGCCGCAAAAAAAGCATAAAATCAAAAACCTGGGACGTCTCGCGGTGTCACAACCGCATTTTCAACCGGCAAAAAAAGGAAAATACCAAAATAAACTGATCCTCGCTACTGTTATTGTGAGAATAGCCTTTTCCTTTTTTTTTCGCTGGTTGAAAATTCGGTGGTGACACTGCGAAACGCCGCGGGTTTTTAATTATATTTTTTTATTTTTGCGGTCTCAGTCCCATTTTGAGTTGTTTTTGTATCATCGTGGCCAACTAAGTTGTTTTTTTTAATACATCACTAGAAAAAATTATTTTTAATATCCCGAAGAAAGTGACGGAAGTTGGAATACCATGAAATTTTCCGTAATTATCAAGATTGATGCAATTATTTCGAATTTCGGTCGGGAACCCTGACTCTTATGATCATGACCCCCCTCCCCTCGTATCCTTAAAGGGGGGCTGCCCTGGTAAAAATTGGCGATAAGAGCTGCGTTTCAAAATACCATATGAATTCTTATAGCCGGCTGAAGAAGGCTACAGAAAATCATAAAGCTGGCTGTAGAATGCGGAGAAAATCATACGGCCGGGCTATGCAAAGCTATAAAAAATTAAGCAGCCGAGCTATAGTTCCTACAGCCGGGCTGTACACTTTATCGCCTGGCTGTTGCTTTTTCGCAATCGATTATAAAAGGCTATAAGAACTTGTGTAGAAATTCGTGTGCTTTGGAAATCATTAAATTTGATACGGAACCACCTTAATATTTACAAAACACACATTATATTTTCCTTTAATACATATTTTTTTATCAATTAAGATGAGAATAATCCATACAGGATGTGCAAACATTTCAAAATCATGAGTTGGAAAACGCTGACTCCGCCAGATTAAATATTAGAGCCTAACACAAAGCGGAGCGGCGACGCACTGCGGCGCCTACAAACCTAACAGGGATACTTCACGCATTGCGCAACGCGTGAAGTATCCCTGTTAGGTTTGTAGGCGCCAATGCGCGTCTCGCGCTGGCTGCCCGCCTGCCGCACCGCAGCGTGCCACGGCGCTTGAAGCAACTATTTCACACCAGAGGTATTGCACAGTATTATACGAAACTGAAGGCGCTCTAATATATTATTAATGGCAGGCATCCATCAAAAGTACGGAGCTTTCCTCGCAAAATAAATCAAGATACTACGGCCCAAAAAGAGAGCATTATTCCAAAAACTCACTAAGTCCTAGCATCCGTAATTAGTGACGTTTAGCATACACTTTATCGCCTGGCTGTGAGCTGCTCAATCGCCATCGGCTATAAAAGGCTTTAAGAAATTGTGTAGCCTGCTATAGAAGCTATTGGAAATCTTACAGCCGGCCGTAGGTCTATGGTATTTTCGAACACAGATTCTACTGCCAATTTTTACCAGGGTGTGGAGGTTGGGGGACCCAGAAATTCGGATTCCTTGGAATCGATTCCGAATAGAGCCCCACGGTTCCTGACTTTGTGCGACCCCAAAAAACCGGGAGAAAAGCCTGGCACTGTATCGAGTCTCAGTGTGCGCGCGACGAGAGTACTCCCCGTTTATTTGAAAATTGGCGCGTCAATTTGTATATTTTGCCAAGCGCGGCGCGGAATTGGCGGGAACCAATGGGAGTGGAAGTTTCGACTTGTTTACATTCGCGTAAGTTTGATGACAAGTTGTGAACAATCGTAGTTCCTCATCTTGTGAGTGTTGTGAGTAAGGCCTTCGAATATTCAAAGTTGCCAGAGGTTCTTGACTTATTTTACAGTTGGGCCGTGATAATCAGAAAGGAACCAAGCCACATCAGCTGATGCTGAATTTAATTGTGCAATTTAATTTTTTACATGAAAACGGTTCTGCGGATTTTTGCGAAAATTTCGGTGAATCTTTTGCATAGTAAGAAGCAAATTCCTTAAAATTTCAAAGGAATCCGCACAAATGTTCTCTTGTAACAAATTTAAGTGCCCAGTTAATATTGGAAATTGATGATGTGGCTTGGTTCCTTTCTGCTAAACACGGTCCAATTATGAGTTCGATGTAGATTTTAATAGCCTACCTTAACCACATCCCTCTAAAGAGTATTAAAGGCTGCAGTGTTCCCTCGGAATTGTCCGAGTTGGGACTTGACCCCTACCTCTTTTTTCCGTGCGCAATGGAGATACGTGGTTTCGCTCTACTGCGATCGATATTCTGCCGATGTACCAAACGATTTCTTCTAATATCGTCTAACTAAAATACGAAAAGCTTCTCTTACCTTTATCAGTTTGATCATGCCCATCAGCTTCTCTCAGTGACCCGCTCTTTCTTCTTTCCGCATGTTTTACATTTTTTATCCCGGCATTGCTTTCGAGCCTTGGCCTTACAACGCTCCCTCTTTTTCTCGCATGGATCTTTCTTACCACAGGGTGGAATCGAGGCCTTACGACGTTCTTTTTTATCGTCTCGACCGCGGGAGAGATGCACGATGGAGTCCGGCTTCTGGAGGGACGACGGCCTCTCTCAACGTCCACCGATGGATCCCTCGGTGAGTTGGACTCGGAGGTATTCATATGCGCAGAGTCGATAGCTTCGTAGAACTCTGGTTCCTCGGAACAGACTCTAGGCGGGGTCACGATCCCAGACAAACTCTTCTTTTCTATGTCCTCCAATTTCTTAATAGCGTCTTCGATTATTTCCCTCGAGCTCCTCTTGGACCAACATTGTTTGACCGGCATCAAGTCTGTTGGCTCCGATTCAAAAGCCGTCTCGAAACATGGGTCTTTGTTGATGATACTACCACGGGACGGAGAGCAGGATCGGGACTTGCCCGAGCTGCAGGATTTCTGTCTTGATTTTCGCCGTAACCTAGCTGGACTATGGCTCGGACGTAGGTAGGAATCTTGAGGTGACTTCGCCCGTGACGAGTCTAGGATGCAGCTGGGAGGCGTACAAGACTTTTGATTCCGTCTTTGACTACAGTCTGAGGCCGAGCAGTGGCCTTTTCGCCTTGACCTGCCTGAGCTACATCCAGACGAAGAACGACAGCTGTGTTGTGACCTGCGTCTCGACTTTTCTGGACTGCAGGATGTCCTACGGGAGTCCTGTGACTTCCTGTCTTTTGCCGATTTTTGTCGGGACTTTTCGGGGCTTTTACAAACTCGACGACCGCACTCAGTCTTGGAGCGCTCACTCGCGGATGCACTCAAACACGACGTCTTCAGTCCATCGTTTGAGTTTTTTTCAGGCTTATTGAGTTGGGCGGCGCGTTTTTTGGCCTCTTTCCGTGCCTTAGCGCGGCGTTTTGCTTCTCTGAGTTTGTGCACACTGGTCTGACAAAAATTGGACTTCTTGGCGTTTTTCTTGCAGGGCTCCGACTCACAATTGGACAGATCGCTTGCCTTGGCGGGCACTTGCTCCACTGGACAATCCTTGAAAGACACTTTAGACTGAAGGTTTTTGGACGGCGTTTCCGTAAACTCCTTTTGATTGCGGACAGACTTTTCTTTGGCCCACTGCTCGGTGGAATGATTGCACCTTCTATCTCGTTTCTTCTCAGTTTCTGGGGCACTGGCTTTGCACAAGCTGTCATGTTTCTCACCTATTCTCTCAGATTCTTTTTCAGTTAGCAGATTACAAAGTTCGCTGCAAACTTTGCTGTGACAAATTCTCCCCGTGCACTTGGGCTTTTTATCGTTTTTGCTTCTTTTCTCAATGCCACTCCCTTTCAAGGAGAACAAGCTCAAATCCTTTGATTTTTCGCTATCTTGACGTCCGAGTTTCACTTCCTCCTGCTTACACCATCCATCTGCATAATTCTCAGCCGCAAATTTCTCTCGGAACTCTTCAGTTGTGCATTTTCTATCTCCTTCCGTCATCTTAGTTCTCAAAGTATCCGCAATACACACCGCAAGCACCTCATTGCCGGCACATTCCTTCAGTTTGTTTGTTTCTTTCACAGCGATGCACTCAAAAAACGCGTCATCGGCATCATTTTCTTTCCTTTCAGCAGCCTCTTTCTTTGCCTTGCACTTTGCCGTAATTTCTCTTACCTCTCCCTGAGCGATACACTCAGCAAAAGCACCTTTCACCTTTCTTTCTCCTTTTTCATTTTCATCGTCCTCTGCGATACAGCGAGAGATAGCCGCTGTCATCTGCTCTTCTCCATTTTCCTTTGACTCATCTTCTAAAGTGCAATGGACGCACACATCCTTCGTCTCCTTTTCTTTCCTTCCGTTTTCTTTTTTCTCTGCAAGACATCCAGTATTATTTGCAACCAGTTTCTCTCTTTTCAAGTTCTCCTCCTTCTTTGACCCACACTTAGTGAGCATCTCTATAGCTTGAATGTCTCTCCTAGTATTTTCTTTGCTTTCTACAACATGCTTCGTCTCTTTCGTCTCACTCTCTCTTCTAGAGCGAGCTTTTTTCTTTGCAATACATTCAGCGAGCATTTCTTCAGATGTTTTTTCCTTCCTTAAATTATCCTCACAATCAGTAAGATGCTTGGCGATCTCTTTTTTCTCTCGCTTATCCCTCCGCACGTTTTCTTCGATCTCTCCCAAGCACTTTATGCAAGCCTCTTTGGCCTCATTTTCTCTTCTTTCATTTTCCTCGTTTTCAGCGTCCATCTCCTTTCTCTCATTTGCCTCGTTTTCAGAGACACACTCAGATTCCGCTTCTTTCTCTTCACCAAAACAGTTGGCGTGCACTTCACAGTTCTGCACTTCTGCCTTCAAGTCCTCTTCATCCGACACCATTTCCTTCTCAGGCGAGTCTTTAGCTTTCCTCAGTTCAGTCTTACCAGGAGAATCCTCCTTACCGTCCTTTTTCGAATTTCCCTCCATGTCATAAACATACCTAGCAACCGCCTCTTTCGCCCTCTGCAGCCAAGATTCATCTCTCCGTGATACGGATTTGACAATCTCCTTCTTTTTCCTTTCGATAAAATCCTTAATATTGTGTCTCGCCTCTTCCCCGCGATATTTTTTATAAATCTTTGTCCGGAGTTGCCGTGGGTCGATACAGCCTCCAGCCGAATAAAGAGAGATATTCAAACTACATTCATCCTGGTTGTCCGGTTTCCGAAGCCACGCCATATCTCTTCTCCCCATATCTATGGCCTTCCGGTGCTTTCCCAAGTAGCTTTGGCTGGGTCCGAAAAAGCGACTGCAAGGATTCGGGGAGTTTTGATTTTTAGTCGTGAGCTTCAGAGAAAACCTACCGCTCGGGAATGCATCATTTTCATCGTCGCTGCAGAAGAAGAGCTCATCTTTTTGGGAACAGAATGATTCCGAATCGCAACTTTTGCTGGCGTCCGAATCGCGTTCGTCTTTCGGTTCGTAGCTGCAGATAAGGCTGTTATTCTTCTTATCGTACCAACAATTAATAATGCAATTGTCCGGACCATCATCTCTCACCGGGCTGTTGGTGCCTCCAGGTAAGGAGCTGCAAGCCTTAGAGTATACTCCGGAAGGTTGCTTCTTGCACGCAAGGCAGCTTCGTTCTTCATCGTCGAAGCACACACTGGCCGGAGTCTCGTAGACACCTGCATCGTAGCTGTTTTGCCCTGGCGGGTTTGAGATCCTAGAGTAAGACCTAGCGTCATTGTAGGCCACCAAACCATTCAAAACGGACGGGTCACACGTGTTATATTCCGGTATGTACTCGGTGCGGGATAGGTTGTCCAAATTTTGAGGACAGGAGAGACCTTGAGAGAAGGCACGGAGATGAGGGAACGACCCTGACTGCCATGGTGGGATGTCGTACAGCCCTGAGCTGAAATCGTTGTTGATGGATTCTATACTGCTCGAACTCAGGATCGGACAGGTACAAGTATTCAGGATGTCGGCCATGGAACCTGCAAAATCTGTCAGGAACTTCCCGCAAAATCCGCATTCAGGTTCGTCCCTCAATTTCGAGCCTATCCAACGAGCCATTTTCACCGTGTTTCAAATGTGCGCTTACCTTGTGTTAACTTTACTGTACCACTCTCCTTAAACCATGCCAACAAACTTTATCGTGTTTCACCGATAATTTGGTCACCCATTTCTGCAACTGAATTAATTTGCCAAGATTCAAGAATTTTGAGAAGTTATGACAAAATAGAGAAAACAACAGGCATTAGTGTCACAAAAAGGAATGCAGAAGTTTCTATCATCGGTCGAAAAGTATTTATTTTTCTTTTTACTCGACAAATGCGTGGGTTAAACGCATGTCTAGTCTATTCGTTCATAGGTATGGAAGATCCGGGTTTCAAATTACCGGAAGTAAGACAAAAGATGCTGAAATAGCTTTTTAACTTGCTTCAAGTCAACTCAAAAATTATTGCTCCATTGATACGTTGTAAGTTCCAGGCAGGGACTCTGAAACATACAAAATGCACTTATGACAAAAAAAATTCTCAATCTAAGGTACTAAATGGAACATTCAAATTAAGGCACGTTATGAAGGCATTGTTGTGAGTTACGCATGAAAAAGTGACTGAATTATAAGCCACCCCGCATACATAACACTTGAACATCGCGTTTGAAAATAAGTTAGTACACTAATGTAAGTATTCCCTTTCGAACATTAATTTTTATTTTGTTAGTTATTTCTTTTTATCAGGATTTATATTTAATCATTTTTTTAAGGAAACGTCACCTTTTCTCCTTTTCCTCCTTTTTTACTTTCTATATTGTGTATTAGAGTTCAATTTCTGGCTTGTGTCTTGTGATAAAACCTATTTAAAAAAAGAAATAATAATACTAATTACGCATAATTCACACTTTTCAAACAGTATAAATAGTGCTTAGACATTATTGTTATTTGGTGGAAACTCAAATAATAGCTTTTTGTTAAACCAGAAGAGGTACACCAAATTATTTCGCCTTCAATTTTTCGTGTAGGCTAAACGAGCTGCCACGTGGTCGAATAGTGGTATCATCTCATGAAGGGGCATGCGTATTCGGCACAGACACAAGTAAGAGCTTTTTAATAAACAGGTGGATCGAAATAGTACCAGACTTACAAGAATTGATGGAACAGGCTCGGACTGGCCATAAGGCCAATGAGGCCAATCTGTCATTGGCAGATACGCCCCCTTGGCGCGCCGAAAACGCGCCCCTCTGACAGATAGCAAAATAAGAAGAGAAAAAAATTACGACCAAGAATATATGTGGAAAATTTCTTAAATGAACAGAAGAAGATAGAGTCAGGAGTAAAGAAAGGTGATTATCGCGTGATAGTCATGAACAGAGGTCCAAGAACTACTTCCGGAAGCGTAAACACTTTTTTGTGAAATTTTCACCTTTTCGTTGACATACACGCGCTTCATCATCGCCCTCTTTCATTTGCTGTGTGTAACTCCCTTAGAAGCGATGGTCGGTTCGATTTTTACACATACTCTTTATAAACTCTTGAGAAATATTTCTTCCCTTTCAAAATGACTATTGATTTGGAAATACCATAGCATATCTCGGGCAAACATGACCTAAATTTATCTCGAAATTCAAAAATAAGAAACATCTAAAGTGTAAACGCGATGCAACTGTTCGCGCAAGATGGATGTCCATATTCCATATGAAAAAATTAAGACGCGATGGCGTGAGTCGTAAACTCACATTGCTCTCCTCTATGCTATTAGTTTGAGGCACCATCACGTATAAAACAAACGGAAACAAACACAATATGGAAATACAGCGAGGAAAAGGATACGCGTTTACGACGGCGCAGAGATACAACTATTCGTACTTGATGGACGTCCGTGCTGCATCTGAAAAATTGAAGGCGCGATGACGCATAGCGTGAGCTCTCAGTGTTCTGCTATATTCTGCCAATGAGGTGTCGCTCAGATTCAGGAGAAAAGTTAAAAAAGAGGCCCGAATACATCTCTCCTACCTTCGGCTGTGTTACTCACGTGGTGCTTGAAGCACCATCATGAATAAGACAGACGGAAACAAACACAGTATGGGAATACAGCGAGGGAAAGGATGCGCGATAACGACGGCGCAGAGATACAACTATTCGTACTTGATGGACGTCCGTGCTGCATCTGAAAAGTTGAAGGCGCGATGACGCGAGGCGTGAGTTCTCAATGCTCTACAATATGCTGTCACTATGAGGTGCCGCTCAGATTCGGGAGAAAAGTTAGAAAAGAGGCCGGCCCAAACACATCTCTCCTACCTTCGGTTGTGTTGATACTCGTTCTTTTTTCTTTTTTCAGGTTCTTGTGTAATTTTTTTTAGGATGGATTTGCAGACCCAGACCCAAGTCTTAAGCTCATGTAAACCGCAGCATTGGGTCGATTCTTTTGGAAATAATGGTGCTTAGATGCGTCTAGTGGCAATTTTATTTATGTTTTTTTTTTTTTTTTTTTTTTTTAATTGTAGAAGTCTGTCAGTTACTTCAATAAGTTCAATTTTGCAATTTTTACTCAATAAAATTAATAAACTTTGAACCTGAAAATAGCGTAAACTTGCGCTGCTTTGCCAAAATTTTCTGAACCCCTCTCCACAGAGGGTAGATGCCTAACCAGGAAATATCACATTACGCCCCTTTAACCAGCCAAGGGTCTACGCCCTCAGATGCGAGCCAGTCCGACCCTGCGATGGAAACAGGTAAACGTAAATTGATTGACGTAGATCCGGTAGATAAATAATGGGAAAAGAGTTTCGTTTTTATTTTTTGATCGCATTTTCTTGATCGAAACAATTGAGGAGCTTTCCGGAAAAAGGGCACATAGCAAAAAATAGCGTTGAAAAAAATGCATTTTAAGCTTCCATCATTAATTTCCGGCCACGGATGATACCTTTCATCGCAGCTTGGACTCCCGATCTCGAACGAAAGTCACTGTCAGTGGCCATTGGCCATAGAGTAATGATCAAAACTTCAAATGCATTTCTCTCAAACGCAATTTTTTTGATATGTGCCCTTTTTCCGGAATGCTCCTCAATTCTGGTCCATTACCTCGATATATTCGGAAAAATTACGCAATTGATGATGAGAGCAAGTATTAAAATTAAAATTATAATTTATTACAAAGCGTCCAGACCCGTTCTTCAGTCATGAGCTTCTCGCTAGTGAGGAACAATCAGCACAAAGGTAATTGCAAAAAAAATAAAAAAAAAATAGAAATAAAAAATAAAATAAAATCAAATGAAAAAAATTTTAAAACGACGACAAAATTATGAAACAGCACGACGGAATTTTCTCGCAAACTCAGTTTTCAAAATGCATGCCTATACCACTACTTCCCGTCCTAGTTTAGGTTGAAAAAACTGGTTCGGTCTATATTTCAGATTTTTTAAAATCGTGTCTTTCTAAACTTACGAGGAATAGGTCTTAGCGCAAAAAATAAAATCGCAAAATCGAGGCGCACCATCTTGAGGTGACGTGAAACGGTGAAACACCCAACACCCCCCCCCCCCCACCTCTCCTGAGCTACTTGATTATCTACGACAAAAACCAATGACACGAGTGTGCATCTTTATTTTCAAGGTTATCAAATCTGAAACCTAAGCACTGAATTTTAGCCATGAATGAATAGAATTACTTGGAACTTACACTTTCCACCTCGAAAAATTTGCCACCGACATGATTACACATAATATAATTCAATCAAACATTCAATACTTTAATCATAATTATATGATACTTGTGAATTTTGACACAATAAATTTTGGAGGTTACTTTGTTTTGGCAACATTAACAGCTGATGAAGAATGACTTGTGAATGGAGCGTCCTTTCCAAGTACATTGATAATTACTTTCGAGAAAACATGCTCATCTCAAGGAACTGCTTGGAGCAGAAATACCGTATTGCGACGTTTTGCAACTTCCGCAGTATTTCTTTATTTTCAGTGAGGCTGATGTTGTGTTTCAGAAAAAATTGTATCAAATGTCGAATGAGATGTAAGGGAATTTTGCGGCAAATGTCACTGGACAACTTTTATAGGTTATTGTGTCCTTTTTTAAAAAAAATAATGAATCGTTCATCAAAATGTAGAAATTTTGAATGTTACAATAGGAGCCACTTTTTTATGGTCTCAACCTCCAAGTACATCTAAAACGCTTTGTGCTCTGAAGTCATTTAAATAAATAGATAAAATTAAATGAGATCGATTAATTATTAAATTTTAATGTATGGTTGCCACAAACATCCTGAATTCGTGAATAAAATCGAGAAATGCGTATTTCCAGTGGAACAATAAAAATCTCCGATCAAGTTTTGCTTTTTTAATAGGAGGCTTTTTGGAGGATTATTTTAATAAGTGGAGACCATTCATTTATCAAAAAATATTCCCCTCAAAGAAAAGAAAAGAAAACCTGAGACTTAGACTGGAAAACTGATTTCACACTATCGTAGACTTACTTTGAAGATCCATTTGAGGCACTACTAGGCCGATTTCAAATTTTCTTTTACTCGACTTCTTATGCCAGGGCAGAGTTTTATAAGCCCTTTTAATGAGACCCACGTAAGTCAATGCCCTGATTACAAGCTTTGATCGTAAAAATGGTATCAGTTTTATTTGAGAGAGATTAAATTAGCGCGTGCGATTGCGATTGCGTCCCGAGCGGAGCACGAGTTAATTGCTAAGTAGAAAAAATGCATGAAGTCATTAGAAAATTCGATTTTTATCGGCAGTTTGATCATGTTTGAGGGTTCATACGGTATTTTTTCTTATCACGACAGATTTACAATTTTTGCAGGCCTCAAGTAAACTCCGCAGAATAAACGAAATGGATCCTTGTGACGGATTAAATTATTTAAAAATGCAGAATGCGAAAGAAAATATATAGCGAGTTTAGTGAATTTTAAGGTAGGCTCGCACCTACCTAAAGTTTTTTTCAAAATCATAGAATTCGTTTTCCCGCATTTTGTACTTTTTGCAGCGACAAACATCGTAATCCCTAAAGGCGATTAATCTCCAAAGTTATTCCGCTAAATTTTATTCGGGGTTTGAAAAAATTGTCCTTTATAAAATTCTATATACGAGATGGATTTCTTGAAGCTCCCTCAGTCGCGATTTAAACCATATCGATTGATGGAACTACCAGACCACGTATCTCGTTTGCAATGCTTAAAAATCTCCGCTCCCATTGTATTATTTTGAAGAAGAAAAAATCATAATCTTTTCTTGAAATTTTCCTAGAGTTTTCATCGCACAGAGAAGAAAAATCACGGAAGTTATCAAGAATTGACGTCGAGTATTTTTCTATTTTAAAAATAAAGTATGATAAGAAGTCTACACCGCCGCAAACCGAGATATACCTGGTCTGGTAGTTTCAACGTCTGTGAGACCTCCTCACATAAGAAAAGGAGCTGTAAGGAACGACTTGGAATACAACCCCGAGTGTCCAACCCTGTTGAAGAACAAGAACTGAATATCATGGCAACCGTGTGGCCGGGTCCCACACAAGAAGGGACGTTGGTAGGTGCTGCACCACGCGGTCTGTGACGCAAAGAGGAAAATCGATAGGGGAAGTTGCAGCTTTCCCTATCATCCCTCCTGCCCGCGTGAAAGGGCGGGTTCCTGCGCGCTGCTTATATTGTGTTTATTTTCTTCTTTTTCTTCGTTAACTAACTTCGCCTTCGGGTGTCAGTACATACACAAGCCTAGTTTCGTTGAACTTTCACCGAGCAAAATATATTCTAATTTTTGTTGATTTTAAGTAATGGGTATTGCTATTTTGTTTCCTCCAGTTTTTCTCACTGCTGTTTACAATTCGGAGCCGCGCGCGATCCTTAGCCTCAAAGTGGTTTTTGCGGGCGGAATGTGGAATTATAGGTCAAAGTAAACTTGTTTGAATGTGTGGTGGTGTGCTTTCACTTGGATGAGATGCCATTGTGGAAATGAAGACAAAATGCTGAACTATAAATCTGTAACGTGATATTATTTCATTTGAGCGCTATTTCGTGTTATTGTGAATGAATGTTCATTATGGAACTTAACCTAGTTGAGTAAATGTCAATATTGGACTCGGAGGATTACCGTGACATTTACGTCACCCTACCACTACGCAAAGGTAGGTTGATTTCAAACTCCAAAACTTACAAAATTCTCTGCTTTTTGTTTGGTTATGCGTCGACAGATTTTGCTATTCCAATCTGATTCGGATCTAAAAACGCGACTTTTAAGGTAACTAAACTTACCGTTTGCCTTTCTTTAATGGCTGATCGAACAGTTTTTGTAAGCGTAGACACCACCTTCTAAGGAGTTTGATTTCAGAATTTTGCATTTTCAATGATGACACATTTACGATTTTTCTCTGAGCAATGTGCTTTTGATTTTGCAAGTTCATGATAAAGATATAGTTTCCCCAGTTTTCTGATCAAATTGCTCAAGGATAAAAGTTTTTGATGTCAGGTGAGGTACCTTTGAGGTGTTTAGTGTCATAGTATTTCCTCATACATGTGCAATAGAAGTATATGTACAAAAAAGAACTACATACACAGGATTTGCGTGATTCGTAGTTTCTTGTGATTTAAAGCGTTTGCACATTGTTGTTTTTGACATAAATGTATGTGTGTCCACGATATCTGTCATCAGATTCACGCATTACTGTCTATTGGCCCTATCGAAATTGAATCAGTGAGAACGAAAACACACCAACTCGGTAACTCGAAAATGCTCAATTTTCATTAAAGACAATCAATTTATATAAAGGTCATTGAAGTTAGGGCATATGTTTAAACTCAGACCTTTAAAGTGTCCTTAAGTACTTGTCTTTCGACACCAAAAATATTTTCTTAGACTAACTCTTACACTTACTGTGCAGTTTTGTGTGGGTCTTGATTATTTTAATTTTTCGAGTTGGTGTGTTTTCGTTCTCACTGATCCAATTAATAAAGCGAGATATATGTGTGTCTTTCGAATAATTCGTGCTTTTCTGTACGTTTCTTGCCTACGCAGCAAGATTGAAGGGGAACCTCGTGTTCAGGATATCTGTAAATGGGTTCGTGCCACTGTCTATTGGCTCAATCAAAGTTGATACAGAGAGATGTACGTCAATGGTGAAACTCCCAACCACGTATCTCGTTTGCATTTTTTACAAATCTCCGCTCTCATATTTGATTTTGTTAAAGAAGAACAATTTTAGCATTATTTTTTCAAGTTTTTTTTTCTAATTTACTTCGCACAGAGAAGAAAAGTCACGGAAGATTTTAAGAACTGACGTTGAGTAGTTCACCCTTTAAAAAGATAAAGTATGGCAGGAAATTTGCAACACTGGAAGAAAAGTCTCCTGAATCCAGAGTCTCTTGGAAAATTTGACAAGAAAAAATACTCTTGATTCAATCGGATTTTTGTTTGAATCTAAAGGAAATCTGCTATGATTTAGAGTCTTGACTCTCGATTCAAGCAAAAATCCGGTTGAATCAAGAGTATTTTGTCTTGTCAAATGCCTCAAGAATCTGGACTCTAGATCTAAGAAACTTGTTTTTCCAGTTTAATGTCACAAACTGAGATACGTGGTTTGAGAGTGTCATCGTCGATGTGTGTTTTTTGAGGAGATAATTGAATCACATTTTGCAATAAGGAACCACTACCTCTGGCTCTTCCATAAAAGCACCTCTCTGCATAGGGAAACAAATGGCACTTATATTGTCTCTAAAATGAGTAGAAATAGTGGTACCTTATTGCAAAATATGATCCATAATTATTTGTCCACCTCGGTATGTTATTTTGCCTACGCGGTAGTATTGAAGGCGAGCCTTAAGTTCGCGATATCTGGATACGGGTTATTCAAAAGTCACGCACCACTGCACTGGCCATAACTTTAGTTCTAATTTGATTACATTTTGCAATAAGGAACCACTATTTCTGGTTCTACAATAAAAGCACATATCTGCCTAGGGAAACCTAGAGCATGTATGCTGTTTCTAAAATGGGCCGAAAATGGTCAAAAATTTCAAATGGCCACCCCCCTCATGGCCAGTGGTGCGTAACTTTTGAATAACCCTGTGCGGTCTATTGACTCTATCGTAGTTGATAGAGAAAGATATATTAGTGTTTTCGAAGAGATATACGTATAACGTAAGTTACCGCAGTCTGCATAGTGGATTGTGCGTGTTTGCATGGTACCTCTCGTTGAGGCCTCCTGTCTTAGTCCTTCAAGCACTTAGACAATACGAAGCCTTTGAAATGAGATTCGATATCGTTGGTCGAATGTTCATGAGTTTCGCACGCCAACGTGCATGCTCGGGAGCCAGATCCTAGTAGTAGATCTATCCGCTCTCCCGGTGCAAAAGTTGCCTCCCGATCCAGAGAAGTCAGAGGGTGTTTTACGATGCAAGTTTTGGCACTTGATTACCCGGAACACGCGAGCACGCACTTTTTAAGACACGCAAATCCCTGTCCCTGGGGGTTGCCGATTTCACGGGCAGTGCTTCGGGTCAAAAAGTGGCGAGCCAAAACTCATGCCGCAATCACACGCTGAATGTGGGAGCTGAATGTGGCTTGAATGGTCAATGTGGTCATCGGCCCGATGCCTGAATTTTGCGCGTCACGCGCAAAATTCAGCAACGATTCTCAGCAACCATCGGACAAATGTTGAATTTGTCTGAATTATTCGAGTAGATTTGATACACATCTGGATGAAAATAACTCGAATTTGCTAAATTTTAGCCGTTGGGCCGTTGGCCGTTTAGCCGATGACTGTTGACTTCCACATTCAGCTGCTAAATTCAGCGTGTGATTGCGGCAATAGAGAGACGCTTTTGAGTCGATCGATCGATTGGAAAAATCGATTTGATTTAGGAAGTTTTCTCTGAAATCCTCGATGAATCCAGGATGTTTTAGTCGTTTAGGTGTTTGTGCACACACTTTGTTGAAGCTCTGAATGAATATTGCTGATTGTTTTTCTCTTCCAGTCTGCCATACTTATCTGGAACGAACTTTCGCAGTGGCGTGGTGTGCTCTGCAATATAGTATGGATTGATCTCCCATTCAGTCCTATGGAAAAGGATCAATAAACAGGGGTGTTCCAACGAACACCTTAATAATCGATTCTTACCATAGCTTCACATGGGGAAATATCGATAATCGATCATTCTGGCTGAGCTATTCTCTCAGTGATTTTTTTAACTACATTTTGCAAAGTTGGAACTACGATTTCTGGCTCAGATAAGAAACAAAGTATATACCATTAGTTCCCCCCATGTATATAAGTGATTTCACAGATGAGCTAAAAATTGTAGTTTCAAATTGCAAAATATGCAGTCCTTTAAATATTGATCAAAGTATCATTTAAGAGGCTTGGAAGACAAGGCGCATAAGTGCAGTTTTTTAAAAAAAATTGAGATCTTAATGATTTCAAGTAAAACTAGTCTTAATACATATTCTGTGAAAAATACGCTCCCAAATTCAAATTTTTAAGCATCAAAAAGTCAGTTTGAACTTTCTTTCCACCATAAGGATCCATGTAATTTCAAAACCTAAAACACGTGCGAGAAATAGCAAAAACTGCACTTATGCGCCTTGCCCTTCAAGCCGCTCATTTGGACTACATTTTGCAGCTCGGAACTACAATTTCTGGCTCAGTTTAGAAACAAGCGTATGTACCATTGGTTTCCCAATGCACAGAGCTGTTTTTACGGATGAGCCACAAATTGGACCGCGTTAAGCAGAAAAGAACCAAGCCACATCAGCTATTGCCAAATTTAACCAGGCAATTTAATTTTTTACATGAGGACGTATTTCTATCAAACGGAACTATGTGCATTAAGACATGAGCCTTGAGACCCATAAGAATACCTACATAACAGGGCTCACGTCATAATGCACATAGTTCCGTTTAACAGAAATACGTCCATGATTAGGTACAGTCGTGCAGATTGGTGTGCAAATTTCAGTGAATTTTCTGCATAGTACGTAGCAAATTCCTCAAAATTGTCAAAAGAATCCGCACAATCTTTCTCTTGTAAAGAATTAAATTGCCCAGTTGAATTTGGCAGTGGCTGATGTGGCTTGGTTCCTTTCTGCTTAACGCGGTCCAATTATTGTAGCTCCTAATTGCAAAATAAAGTCCATTTGTTCCAAGGGATATAAGGGCTGGTGATTGAATGTATCTATTCTCGGCAACATTGTCGGTTCCAGGCTGGGGTGCATGTAAATCGACTCTATTTTGGCGGCAATTAAGCATTCAACCTTGATTCTGACCCACCGGCACTGGGACCGGGACCGGAAAGCTTACGGCGCGGCTCCATCATCCCTGCACTTGACCTGACCCCGTCCCGTTCCTGTGGCGCATAGCGGCGCCGCACAATCCCGCCCGCCGTGGCGCACGCTCAACCCCTTACGCAGTTTCCGGTTCCGCATTAGAAATACGATACAAGTAGCTAGCATCGTTGCCGAATTCTCTCTCAGAGCACTCCAGAGGAAGGAGTTGCATTTACACCTCTCCTTTCTATAAATCCTTCAAGATCCTCGAAGCGCCGTTGTATTTGCACGAAGCGGGTAAACATCCAGGATTTATGCTAGTCCAAAGTCGAATAAATTGCAGAAATTGTTCACTGGAGTTTCAGAATATTAAATAAAAAACACGAGGTTAAGTGACTCATGGCGCTGAACTTAACTAAAATCTATGCGGAGTACCACTATTCGAGGATCAGGAAGCTCGTGTTGCCTATCTCATGATATAAAGGCACACCGAGAAAAAAAAGATGCTGTAGTAACATCCCGGATGTTACGGTTGTTTAAAAAATGTGCGACAACTCTTGGATGTTGCTATTAACACTCTGGCAGTTAACGTAGCATGATAGGATGTAAAAGTAACATCCTAGGATGTTACTTTAACAGCCAGAGTGGTAATGACAACATCCAAAAGTTGTCGCACATTTTTTTAACAACCGTAACATCCGGGATGTTACTACAGCATCTTTTTTTTCTCGGTGTGCCTTTATTTCATGAGATAGGCAATACGAGCTCACTGATCCTCGAATAGATGTACTCCGATAGATTTTAGTTAAGTTCGCGTAATGAGTCACTTAACCTCGTGTTTTTTATTTAATATTCTGAAACTACCAGATGAGAAGATTACCTGAAGATTCATTGCGTACTTTTGGAGCCAAAATCCTGGACAGACCCGCTTTTAAAAAATCCAAGAATCGAAGGAATTAGTTTCCCCGTTCACATACTTTTTTTACGGATTAGCTAGGAATCTCAGCTGGTAACTGCAAAATGCGGTCCACCTCAAAATGTTGTCTCTAAAATATGTTTAGTCCTATGATGGGAATACTTACATAAGGCAGCTTTCTGTCCTCCAAAGTTAAAAAGCCGCATCTTGATCCATCCAAAATTATTCCGCTTGTTTTCTGACAAAATGCTGTTTCATAAGAAAATCAACAAATATCCATCCCTTATTTTTTGATTCGACTGTAGCACACCGTTAGAAACTCAAAATGAAAAATCGAAGCCTTGTGGCAGTAACAATTTTTTTGCAATTGAGCAGTATATCGATGGCCATAGTGTGAAACCGCACGCTCTTCCGTTTGCGACGTTGTAGACTTCGTATCATACATTATTTTTTTCTTCTAAAAACTAGTCATCGTAATGAATTAAAACATCTCTTGATTTGTCTTCTCTGTTGGCAGAAATTCTGCAAAAGACTCGTCAAAAGTGTTTTTGCACTTTTGATACCAATGGTCATGGACAAGTCAATGAAATCTTATGGTAAGGCAAACTTCCGGGCAAAGTTTTGAAGTTTTAAGTTAAATCGGCTTGTTTCTGCCCGAAGAAACAATACAGAATCGGAAATGTCGAAATACCGCGATGGCGGTACGTTGGTTTCGCACTTTGTCTATCGATATGCGGACGAACAATACAACATTTGGAATGCAGTTAAGTCGTTTTCTGCGGTAAACGGTAGTGTATAAGTCTGAACGAGTCCATTAAGCTCCCGGCAAACGGACGGAACATGTCACTGTCACGACGCAACCGAGAGAAGTTCACCCGTCAAGTCGTGGGCAAATTAAGAGGATTAGGATAAGGATTAGTTTCGCGCAATTTCCCTCCCCCTCGCGGAAGGCGAAACACTTCTTTGGCGCGGCGCGGCGCCGCGACGCCTCGAAGCGGGTGAGTCACACACGGGAACCGTGGTTGATTCATCGCGGCACCCTCATCCCCTGTTGGACCGCCACCCTCGCACTCCCAAGGCCACGCAGCATTCTTATGGACCACGAATAGCGGTGGATCACCCGCGGATTCCCCGTGCCGTTCATTCCGCTTCGTTTTCAACCCCTCGCCACGGATTCTGGATGTATTCCTCGGGGATGAAGCTTCTTAATGTAGCCCCAGGGGTATAAATGTCGTCACCGTCCGACGTTTCCTTTCTTGCACTGTATCGGAAATCTCGAGGTGAAGTCTCGAGGGTATTTTATTCCGAAGCCTGTGCTGCCGCCTACAGGAAAAACGGCGTAACTCCAATCATGACTTTCAATTTTTCTTCTTGGACTATACATTGTGGCTCTTCGGAAAAACATTGCAAAAAACTAATGGCATCGTTGAAACGTGCAGACATGTCCATTGCAAAATGTGTCCATTTTTCTTCTATCGACGGGAAGGCAATCACATACTCGGTTTGCAATCGCGACTTCCTGCTTAAATCGAAAACCTTAACGACTCTTAAAACTGCCGTGATTTTGCTTTTCTGTGCGAAGAAATTCTGCAAAACTTCAAGGAATGATGTCAATTTGTTCTCCTTTAAAAAAATAACATAGAGGCAGAGATACTCAGACACCGCAAACGAGTTATGTGATTGCCGACTTACACCGTCGATATACTGTACTATTACGAGGAAACCTGATCACTATGGATACTATGATGCTTTATTTTGAAGATTTGAATTCTCAATGGTATGCCACGGTTATTTGATAATTAAAAAAGATAATTGGTCGTTGGGTTTTTGCTCGTAAAACATTTTGTGATTAAAAAGCTGAAAAATCCAAAATAGATTTATACGGTGTTTTCGCTGAGGACGGCAGAGTACTGCTGTATTGTCGTGCCAACGAAGAACGCCGGGTGAACCATGACGTTATGGACTTACCTATTAGAAAAAATGTTTTTTTTCAAGCAGATGGCAGGCATCAATAAACACGAATAAATTTGCTAATTTTTTTAGTATTTACTCAGTGATAATGCTGGAGACTTACATCCCGGCTGGAAGTTATCATTCACAATTATTAGTATATTGAATGCGTTGTTTTTTAGGTGAGATATTTTACTTCCTTATTTATTGTTTCAATTGACCGTGCGCTCACAAATCAGCCGATTTTTCTAGCTTCAATGTGGTCAAAGAGTGGCATTATTTGCGAAGTGCATTTCATTCATTTTACATCATTTTCTGTTCCAGGCTGTCGCTGAACCCAATCTAGTCAAAATGAAAAAATATGGATAAAGCAGGTAAGCTTTATGTGCTTTTATTCACGAATTAATGTAAGCATTGCCGCGCTGAGAGCTTTAAAAAATCGTGGTCTTTCAGAATCTCTACCCTCAGTTTATTTTATCAAAAGAGAGCAAACGAGCCGCTATTAGCTAAGATTTTCAAGAATATTTTTCACACACGAAAGGAAAACCGGGGGACATTTTCAAATGATGTTGAGTATTTTTAATTGAAGAAATGCGTTATGACAGGAAATCTGCAGCGTCGCAAACCGCGCGAGATAGACGTTTTGGCGTTATTGCCGTCGATAAGTCCCATTTATTTGCTAATTTAAATATTGTATCTAATGCAAGGCGCTAATTCTAAAATAAAACACAATAAAAACTTCCAAAATCAATCTCTTCAAAATGTAAGTAAACATTAACTCGAACATAAGGGACGATGAGCGGCAGGGGTGAATCCGGCAACTTCTAAACAGCAAGGTATTAGGAGAGGGGAGCAATGTCGGGTATTTGCCGCAAAATTGAGTTTTTCGCACAATTTATCGCCATCATTGGCCCTCTTTTCCATGCCCCCTTTATGCAAGAAAAAAAGTGATCGCTTTATTTATTTCATGCCCTAAAAACTGCCTGTGGTAAGATCTTCATCGTCTGCACATCTGCGCCAAGCAGTATGGTCCGCATGGACCTTGAAATGCACGAATTCTGAGAGTTGTAATTCCAGGGTATGTGTAGAAAGGCATACCGCGTCTAATCTCTGGGTTCAGTGACCGGCCCCGGCCGGGCCGCACGAAAGTTCAGCCTCTGAACTTAGAGTGGACTGTAAACTCGGGTAATCCTATATTTTGACTATTACACTTTGCCCGGAACAATTGTTCCAGCGACTAATATTAGCGTAATATTAGCGTATTTGCTCATAATCTCGCTTAGTGGCAGCCTCTCGCTTACATTAGTCGGAATGACTTGCAGAGTAAGCGCGTTATTTCACGAGGATACCACTATTCGACCACGCGGGAGCTCGTTTTGCCTACACTAAAAAGTGAAGGCGAATTGACATGGCGTTGAAGTCACTTCTTCCCGGTTGGTATTCCGAGTGAGCGTGTCATTTTTCGACGAAACCACTATTCGACCACGTAGGAGCTGTTTTTGCTTACACTGAAAATTGTAGGCGAACTTTCAATGAAATAGAATCACTTCTCCACGTTCGGTGAAAGTATATTTTTTGTGATGTCAGAATAAGCATGACGGTTTCCACCATTCGACCACGCGAGAATCCATGTTGCCTACACTAAAAATTGAAGGCTAATTGACGAAGCGTTGATAACCTCTTCCCGTTCCCAACTGGTTTTTAGCTATTGTTAGTGTGCGTTCCGAGTAGACGTGGCAGTTTCTGCTGATTTGAACCAAAAAATTCAACCAGACGAACATACTTTCCACAGAGAGGTTTTTGAGAAACAGGTCAAATAACAAATTCCCTATTTTGCACACTGAGCATTCGTAAATATTCCCATATCCGCACGAAATTTCCAACTGAAAATTTCTAAATTTAATTTCTGATCGAAAGTAAGGATCGTTTAAAAAATACGTAGCGCTAAATTCCGGATTTTTCGACTCCTCCTCCCTCTTAACGCTTTTGTGACGCAGGGTCCCTTTCCTTTAATACGTAAAAACAAAATGGCGTAACGCGCTCCCACAAACCCCCACCCTCACAGAATATTACGCATCTTACGGAAAAGAATTGATGAACAGAGTGTTCACAACGACATTTTAATAATAATCAATCTTTACCATACACTGAAAAAAAAAACACATTGGATCTAGAGTCCAGACTCTTAAAAACATTGACAAGAAAAAATACTCTTGATTCAATCGGATTTTTGCTTAAATCAAGAACCAAGCCTCCTAATTTGAGCGGATTTCCTTTGATCTAAGCAAAAATCTGATGGAATCAAGAGTATTTTTTCTTGTCAATGTTTTCAAGAGTCTGGACTCTAGATCCAATGTGTTTTTTTTCCAGTGTAGCTTCAAATTGGGGAAATATCGATGATCGACCATTCACGCTTCGCCTCTGCCTGAACTTCATGTCTCGCGCACGAAGTTTTTTTTTCTCCGTACTTACCGGAGGTTCTCAGAGGAGGCGTTCATGGAAAAATGTCAAAACGACGACAGTTCGAACCTGAACGGAAAGTAAAAGCGTAAGGACGCGATGAGTCTATTTGTGGCGGGAATTCTAAGCGGGAGAGTTGGTTTATTTTGGTCGGGCGACGTTGCGATTCGAGGCACCGGGCTCATCAGTGACGACTCTCGCGGTGCGCGGTCCCGCGACCGCCATAACCTTGAATTTCTCTCCATCGGGAGCATCTCTCTCTCCTCTCTTTGAAACTACAAGTCCTGTAATTGGTGTGTCAATCTAATTGCCGCGAATTTTTCCCGAATAGTTTTCCTCGTGTCGTTTACCTGAGCTCGCCAAGTGTCGAAGGAATCGTATTTTTAGTGCCGCAAATTTTGGACGCTGAGTTCGCGGGATTTTTGTGCGTTGCGTTTTGGACCGACAACTGAATATGTACATGTTCTATGTTTAGGTATCGAAAGGACTCTTCTTTGATGGACGGATTTTATCGACTTTTTTGTCGAAAAAGTGACTTCTAAAATTCAATATTTTTTTGGTGGGAGTTTTGTTGGCTTATTTTTCCGCTCGGAAATTTTCCCGCGTTTTCAAGAGTTGGCGGCAACCCCCTCCTTTCCTTGTGCTGTTTATTTACACTTCGAGCTCAACCGACCAAATCAATTTTTTGCTCTCTATTTTCTCTTGCTATCACTGAAGATCCTCAGTCATACTTTTTAGCTAATTTTATTCGTTCCTTTACTCATTTTTTGTGAGTTCACAATCGTGTGTACCGCGTAAATACATATTTAACGCAAGATTTGTAGGTGCAACTTCTAGGATAGAAATTAAACTGTGACTGAACTGAATTTTTAAAATTAAAATGTATATCTGAGCATACAACCAGAAAAAAGCAGATATTCAGCCAAATTTTTTATTTTCTGGGCCATGAAACTGTTAAAATTTCAATCTAGAATATTGTTTCGTGGAATAAGCATAGGGTCAAATGGAGCTATAGGGGTATGATGAGGAACCTTTTTTTCGTTTATTAAGTCATTTATTATTCTTTGTTTACTAAAAACATTGATTATGAGGAATTCAAAAGTTGAAAGGTTCAACCATCGTGCCGTATATGCAAATTAATACAAAATTAAGTACTTGTACATCGCTTCCTCTAGACAAGTAATGTTGAACACCTTCAATCGATTTTTTTTTTTTTTTTTTTTTTTTTTAAAGAAAACTAGGGGCAATTGCATAAAAACTATTCAGCTTATAAGACCTGCATTTGACCACAAAGATTAGCCAAATGTTGTGTCAGCCAACGAGCTATGGTAAGCCTTTCATATCACTAAATGTCTGATAGTCCACCAGCCGCTCAATCGTTTTAAGCAATGCATTGCGTGTTATTGCCAAAGTGGAGATATTTACTTGCTAAATTGTTAATGTTACTCTCGCTGAATCCGCCAAAGTTGGCAAACGTGATGGCTCTTCCCCTATCTCGCGCGAGAGGAAGTGGTAATCAAGACCGGCTCGTCACGTCGGCGCTAGGGCAACTTATTAGTTCCAGTGCATCTCCTGTCTAATTTAAATTGCTAGAAGTCGAAGTTGCAATTGATCAAAAGGCGAATCATTAAATCTCCTGATGTTTTTTTTTTGGAATTTTTTATAATTTTTTTTTCTTTTTAAAAAACTAATAGGCAAACTAATTATCCTCATTTTCCATCCCAGTAGACCAGTACTAAATTTCTGCATTTTTAAGTGGAAAATATATACGGGAGACATTCTTTTCTTTGTAGCACCTAGTATGCAAAATCAAAAATTTGAAATATTAATCTAAATGAGAAAAAAAAAACTCTGCAAAACGAAGCAGGGCGGTAGGGCACCATTAAATACTCTGAGGCCTGCATTTTTGGTAATTTCAAGATACTTATAGCTAATTTTAAGGCAATATGCTATTGGTTTAATTTTTCACCATACTCAAATTATAACATCCGTAAGATAACTTCATCATACGCCCAAAGTTCAACATCTGCCGTGTGGTGGAGAAATCAGAAAATTGGAATAGCACGATGATACATTTTTACATCCGAATAGCATAAGAAGCTGTTATCAGAATAGTGTGTGAATATCATAGTGCATCGTTCAAATCTTATGCTCCTTAACATGTTCTCAATTAGGGGAGAGCTAGGACTGTATTGAAAGTAAAATTTCTCCTCGAAGTGCCTAATACAAACCTACTTATTTTACTCTATCTGGGTCCTTTAGCAGACGACTTGAACGTTTTAAAAACTACCGTGAGTTATTCATTTCCGTACTATTATTCGTGACAATTTCGGCGAGCTCAGTCGGAGCCAATTTTCGGCTGTTTCTCTGCCTCTGACGAGGACAAGATTCCAACATTCATGTGATGAAAACATTTCTAGTGCCAAGCACACGCGCTTGAACATCATACTCTGTCTCGATCGAACAGTTTATTTCCATAAAACTCAGACTAAATGAAAATGCTCATTGTGCTCTTTTGTGTGGTGCTGAATCTGGTCAAGTATTCGTACCAACAAAATGTTGAACCAAGTCGTAACTGCCTGGAGGAATCAATCGTGTGTTTACCGAGATGCTGTTCGCACAGGACGAGAGCACGGAAAAGGCGGCGGAAATACGGTATGTTCTTTTTGAAATATAAGTTCAACAGTTGATTAAGCTCTTACTAATGGTAATTTGAATGTCATAACGTAGTATGAAGCTATCGACATTCGCAGTTTTGACAAAAGACATAAAGGCAATAATTATTTAGGACTCGGACATATGTCATATAGGGAGGCTCATGAGCTTTGACGACTCGAGGGAGAGGGAAGAGGGGGGCGGGTGCAAAAGGAAGAAGGCGGAAACGGGAAACCCTTTAGAGAACCATTCAAGAATGCTTTTGTTTTTATTTTTACTATTCATAGAACTGTTATGACGACTTTTGGTGACCATAAAACTCCAATGCAACCAGCCTGAAAAGAGGTAACAACTTTAAGGGTTGATGTGGAACATTTGGGTCCCCTCGTAGATAGGGCCGCTCTCCGTTCTGGTGATCGAAACTACCCCTGGCCGAACGAAAATTCTGTTTATTTGGACTAGAATCCATGGCTTTTCACTAATAAGTCTTTGGAGCTCTGTATAAGTATACTTATACCGCATCGAATAGGTGTTGCAGTTTGGATCTCAGAGAAAATGCATATTTTCATTGCATTTAACCGCACACTGGAAAAAAAAAACACATTGGATCTAGAAAATAGAAAGAAAAACTACTCTTGATTCAATCGGATTTTTGCTTGAATCAAAACGAAATCCGCTTAAATTAAGAGGCTTGGCTCTTGATTTAAGCTAGAATGAATGAAGAATGAAGCTAGATTGAATCAAGAGTACTTTTTCTGGTCGATGTTTTTAAGAGTCTGGACTCTAGATCCAATGTGGTTTTTTTCCAGTGCATATAAATTAAGCAATTTGCTTTCATATCAATATTATATCTTTATCGATTGTTACCGCGCGAAACCACGTGTCTCCATTTACAATATTGTAGGCTTTTTGTCGTATTTTTTTTTCTTTGAAAACCTCGTCAACCTTATTTCTTGAAAACTTCTTAATTTTTCCGCTGTCAGCGCATAATATTCTGTATTTTCAAGCCAAAAAGTTGGTTTCTTTCTTTTCGAAAACATGAAAAAGGAGTGGAAATTTTGAAACACCGCAATGGAGATACGTGGTTTTGCACTTTGGCCATCGATATTCACATTAAAATTGACATTTCTAATTGATAAAATATCCCCATTTACCCACTCCAGGAAATCCTTCGGCCGCGTGGAACCTTTCAACTGGTGAAATATCGCATTTTTACTTGTTCGTTGCATTTCAAAGTGCCTTTTTTAGTCCTTCGAGCAATTAATTTTGTGACCGAGAGTTAAAAATAATCGTTTCACCTGACGTGCTCCCGGCTCCATTCTGAACTATCTACGTGTACGTATCATTGAATACGAATTCTTTCAAGCGTGATGCCTTGACTTGTGGCACGGGCGCGTGCCCCTCACCCTCCGCCGCACATTGAATCGAGTCAACGGGAGAAGTCGGACAATATTTTGAAACTTTAAAAGCTCATAACTCCGTCCATGAAGAATTTGGAGGCTTTAAAAGTGGTTCCATTGGCTTCCTCGTTAAATTCTCTTATAGAAACACCCATTGATATTTAAAATGTGATGAAATAAACATCTAAATTTGCAGTTTTAGTCAAACATTTTATGTCCGACCTTTCTGATTCACCGATACACTGTGCGCCCTCCGCCCATCGCACTATTGTTTCCATTCCCCCTTGCCTGCGTCCCTTACCCTTCAACCCTCTCCCTTCACATTTTTTTCGTAGTCATGGTTGCTTTGTCAAATAAACTATTTTCCTCCTGGTTAATCATTTAACCGCGCTGAAAAGTCAATAATGTCTAATTTTGACATTATTCATATAATTTTGCAGTTTTTTTACGACCTCAATTAATGCGGTAATCTAAAATTGTGCCAAACAAGGGCTGTCGCGTGGGTGAATTGCGGACTTTGGAGGACAAGAGGCATGAGTGCAGTTTTTGAAGAAAGCTAAGATATTCATGATTTTATGTAAAACCAGGCTTAAATTCATGTTCTGTGAAAAATTCGCTCCTAAATTGCAATTTTTAAGCATCAGAAAGTCAGTCTGAACTTTCTTCCGCCATGAAGGATCCATGTAATTTCGAAACCTCAAAAACGTATTTCTGGAAATAGCAAAAACTGCACTTATGCACCTTTTCCTTCAAGCTCCTTGATTGTTACCCATACGAACGTAACATTTGTCCGAGTCTGTAGATAATATTCTACAGATCAATTGTACTACATTTTGCAATTAGGAACTACGATTTCTGGCTCATCCGTAAAAACACTTATGTGCATAGGGAAAACTAACGGAGCATACGTTGTTTCTCAACTGAGACAGAAAATGTAATCAGAAGTTCAAGAACGACGTGTGCCATGTATGCTTCATGATAAAGACATAATGTGTTGAGGAAGAAGAAACACTCATGGGAATCCTTAAAAAATTAATAAACGAAAGGGAAATTTTGGCACCCCACGCGCATGTGTACACTTTTTCTGTACCTTGCGATCGGTTTGTTTCTTGTGCCAAACTAATTCCCCTTAATAATTATGGAACGTCAGCCAAATCACCCTTAATCCCCTCCACCCTGACCGCAATAACACGAAAGTCAACAAGTCGCTTGTTTTCGGAACAAATTCAAGTTGCAAATGATGAGGTAAGACGAACGCATTCTCAGTCCGAAAAAACAGATGTAACGAAAATGCTGGGAGTGACAGATGAAAATACTACGAAAACCCGAGGAAAATTATTCAATATCGTTTCGTAACGCCTCGTTCTATAACAATCATCTCACTCTGTGACGCAGGCAAATACCCATACGCAACCCCTTGAGTGTTATGTAATTGCATAATGACCGCTCGGTGGACATCACAGCTACGGAAAACAAACTAGCGGATAAAATTCGAAAAATATATTCCAAGGCTGATTTGTTTATTGCTGATGTGATAATCTATGATGCTAAACATTTTCGATTTTAATTAACAAAAATTTGTATCGAATAAAATAAAAAATCGGCGCGATGTGAAGGAAGTAATATTGTTATTCTTAAAAATATTTTGTTTTAGAAAAATATTTAATAATCGATTAATTTATTTGAGAAATATCTTCTTTTTCACAACAGAAACGTTCTCTCATTGTCCCGCTGAATTTGACGTATGCTTTGTTGCGTTCTTTTTATCGGAAGGAGCATCGAACGTTTCTAGCGTCACTTCATACACAAGCTAAGCTTACGCAACTTTCACAAAGCTTCAAATGGTTCAATTTTTTGAAATGCTTATCATTAATTTTATGAGATCATCTTTGAAAGAGAAAGAAGATAAAAAGCACCAGACTCGCGAACTAACTAAAAGAAGGATAGAAAATCTCTTAATTTAAACGAACGAATTTAGTCGAATGAGTGATATAAAACAGGTGGAAAAAACGAAGTAAGGACGAACGAAAGAGAAAAACTGCTCAGACTTCATTGAAAAAAACCGAAAAATTGAAAGCTGACCTATAAATATAACAAACTAAGGAAGTAAGAATGTGGAGGTCAAAGAATTAAAATGCAACTGAGACTAAGCAGGAATGTCAGTTTAAAGCGTAATATAAATAAATTCTTATGACTTGTTATTGGAAGAGAGTATATTTTATGAGAAATGTGACGTTACTCCTCACCAAAATAGGGAATCGTTTCCCTCGACAACCATGCCCAGTTATATTTAAGGTTTACCCTACCCAAAACTCCCTTGAATTGGTGTCTGTTTGATCGTATTTTTGGTCCATGCTCTTGTGATGACTGAGCTTCTCTTCCGATAAGAGGATTAAGAAGAGAGGATCTTTGAAGAATTGAATCGTACGCACTTTTACTGTATTTAATTTTATTTGGAAGTCTTTCCTCTGTGGAACGGCTTTCCGCTTAAGTTCGGTTTTTGGTTTCAAATTTGTTAAGGCCTGCCAGAAAGGTTTTTAGAAAATGAATGAATGATTCATATTAGAAAAATAAACACATTGCAGTCACAAAAGTTACAGCTACGAAAATTATCGTTTCCTCAGCAACGTGCCACGCAAAACGAGCGTTTTTTTTCAACAACACTTATTTATTCGTTTTTAAATCGTTTCAGTCAGCCATACAACACCTACCACCTGCGGCAAGATGCAGCAATTTTTGTTGCGTAGCGCCACAAATTGTGACAAAATGGACTTTAATATAAATTTCTATCATAGAAATTTAGGGAAAAGAAACCTTGAAACATCATATCATCAGATGGAATTAAATATGATTTACTGCGAGGCAAGATTTTTGGACACACATCCTCGAGTATGTAACATGTTTTGAGGAGTACGTATTCTGGCCTACCTCCAAAATTGAAGGCGAAATAGGAATGAGTGCTACATACAGTCTCCACACAGTGCTGGATTTATGAATTATTTTACCTGATGATGACGGATCGATTTAAGCGCCTCATAAAAGAGGAAGAAGGGACTGAAGGTCACCTTAAAGCTGAAGAAGGGCCTTGGCAGGAGACCCAAGAAAATGTATAGAAATTTAGAGTTTCTGAGGCACTTTAAGCATATTCAGTACTCTCTGCCCCGTTCTTTTTCAAAAATGAAATGGAAAGCTAAAGGAAAAAATTTACAAAATTTCTCATTATGATTGGTTAATATTGATTCTGTCTACGTTCTTTTCATTTTTATGACCGCATTTTATTAACTTAGAATAATTCTAACCCCAAAATTTCAACAATATTATCAATAATTGCCCTTGCTACCAATGATTGAACCAACTAAATTATTACGATGGAATAAATATATCCGAGACAATGAATAAAAACGAAGAATAGCAACCAAATCCGCTTTAAAAAAGTTATGATTTACACAGGCAGATATCCTCCAAATTGTGATTTTATTATTTTTAGTGATTGAATATAATATTATACCTATATTCGAATCGAACATCAAAGAAGACGCATGTCCCAGAGATAAAATAAAGGGCAAGGCATGACATCATATCTTCTAATGGATGGACTCACAACGTCGTTTATCGGTTGAACGGAAGCTTAAAGAGATGTATAGATGTTTTTTGAAGAGATAACTATTCGAGCTCCGCCGTATGTTTGTTGCCTATGCAACGGAATGGAAGGCGTACTGTAAGTGAACGATACAACGGTCAATAATTTTACGCATAATGTATTCCGGATTGATAACTAGTTGTGCTCTTTGGTATGTCTGTTTATGTAGCAAAATGAAAGGCCAATTTTAGACGACCGATAGCTACCAATAGGTTAACAACATCGTTTTTCGGTTCAATCGAAGATAATGGAACTACGTAAACATATGCTTTTTGAACAGATAACTGTTTGGACTTCGTGATATATTTGTTGCAATTTCTAACTTTTGTCTCTTTAGGTAAAAACGACCTATATCATCGCTTCCTTAAAAAAGAACGTAACTAAATTTCAATATATTGTCAAATATACCCTCGCGAATTGCATTTTTACCGTGAACATCTTAAGAATTTCGCACAGAGAATTTCACTGATTTCTCCTCTGACCTTATGCGAAAATTAAAATATCGACGGTGAAACTACCAAACCACGTATCTCGTTTGCGGTGTTTAAAAATCTACGCTCGCATTTTATTTTTTTGAAGTCGACCAAATCAATATCATTCCTTGAAATTTTCACAGAATTTTCTCCGCACAAAGAGGAAAAATCACAGAAATTTTCAAGACTAGACGTTAAGTTGTTTTTCATTTAAAAAATAAAGTATGACAGGAAGCCTGCGACGTCGCAAACCGAGATACGTGGTTTGGTAGTTTCGCCGTCGATATGCTCATGTGCATGCTTGTAAAGAATTGAATTGTTCGAGTAAATTTTGCAACTTTGGAATGGAGTTACCTTCCTCCTTTCGAAACGACGATATGTCTTTTGATAGTGATATCTACTCTGTTTGCGAATTAAGCCAATAGGGGCAGGCGCCGCTCTTCACCATAGAATTACCAAAAACTATTGGTTACAAATTCATACAATGGATGGGCGATTAAAAAGGCGTAAACGGTAGTTACACCCGGCTCTTGAAGGGCCTCTCGTCCGTCCCTCCGTCGCCCGGTGAGACCCGCCCGCTCACCCTACTCGCCATGTTCGCGGGCGATATGAGATACTGTGCGCGCATTCCGCGAGACGGATGGGAGTAATTCGCTCAATTGAAACCATTAATCAGGCAAGGCTATGATGCATGCCGTGCCGTTTGCCCATTCAAGAGGCCCACATTCATCTGCCCCGTTGTTTCGTTACACCCGCGCCCCACGGCCCTACGCGCCCGTCTAAATCCCCGTTTTCGCAATGAATGGAGGAGTCCCGTCCACGGAAGAGGAACCTTGATCCACCGAGGCAAACTTCCAGCAGAGTGGCTCTTGTAGATTTTTTACTTCCAACTGAAAGAAACTCGCGGTAGTTAGAGTCCCTTTATACTGAGAGTCAAGACAACACCCCTCATGGAGTCACAAAACGGGAATAAAGATTACACAAATTGAACGTTTTTCGTAATCTTTGATCGGCTCATTCTTAAATTCCTTTCACCGTTCCTTCTCTCATTCCGTTTGTTCCTTGTCGAACCCGAAATTCCTCGGTCCATTCCAGATTATAATCTTTGCAATTGGTGAAAATGTAATCTTTATTCCCGTTTGTGACACTGTGAAGGCCTAAAATCCGGTTAACCAATCAGAAATGGATTCGCATTGTCTTGACTCTCAGTATAAAGGGACTCTAGCGGTAGTTTGAACCTAGCACGCAGTTAACAATTTCCGTCTTTGATGTTACTTTGGGTTACATCCAGTTACTTTTTCTGTCGGATCGACGAAAAGGACTTGGTTGATCGACCAAATTTTTGGTAAAATCAACCGAAGCTCAGAGGTCTCTCTGAGACATCTGGAGATGGACGCAATGCCCCGCGGAATTGATGTACTCTTGCTTCACCCGGAACCATTTTGGAGGTTGCGACTTTCGAGACGCTAGTGCATTGGCGGCTTGCGCCTGATTTTTAACAAGATTTCAAATTTTCAACAAAATTTGGTGTCAACGTAAGTCCAATAAAACTATACGAGAAATATTAACCACACGTTTAGGTCGCCTTGAGTCCTACTCCCCATATTAACACAAAACGTCGCTCTTCTGATGTGAAGGCGCACCTCTGTTTTCACATGAGCCCTGGAGAAAGTTTTTTTTAAAAAAAAATTGTAATTGCAGTCGAAGTTACCTATTGTAGAAAAACTAGCTACGTGTGTGTTTCTTATCATCGGGACAATTTTTTTCTCCTAAACAAATACATTTTAAATTACAAATCCTTTTTAAATAACATTTGAAAAGGAGAAAAAATCCTCACTCTCTTTTGCCGCACCTGAATGAGGAACATTTTTCCGCCAAACCCTCAGAGATGACATTTTACAAGCTCATAGATTTTATTATTGCGCAGGCACGAACAACCATCTCCGTTACTTGTCCTCGTCTGTACATATATGTGCAGTTGTGTTTGTACTGCACCAACACTGGAGACTCAAAACATTTTGGTTGTAAAACACTCATACAAACACTTGATCAATCGTTCGCGAAAAAACTGGCTCCAGTTATTAATAAACAAAAGCCAGACAACCAGTGTTTAGCTCTCCAGTTTCAAGTATACACCGAACAGGCTACAGTAAAAACATAAGCCTACAGTGTTGCCTGCGTTAATTGCATTTATGAAATGCGAAATATAGCAGTTAAGATGGACCTTGCTTTTCCATAAGTGTTGTACTTTTGGTAAAATGGTGTTGTTGGTAACAGGTTGCGATCGTGCTGTCACCAATAGGGTCTGTTTTGGAAACGAAATGACTCTCTGGAACAGTACGTTACCCTGTTGATCTCCTTGGGGTAACAATGGTAACATACTGATCTTAACATAGTGTCGCATCGATTGGCACCATAGTGGCGCCCACATGTTACCTTATTTCACTCATCAACTTGGTCGTTTTTAGCAAGGGTGCGTCCCGTGAGACAGGGGTCAGGAATCACAGAGCGAGGGTGGTTTCAAGATGAGTTGGACGAAATTTTGCAATTAAAAACTGGTTCACAATCAATTTAGAAATAACGTGTCTACCATCAGTTTTCCTGGGCACATAAGTGTTTGCTGGCAATTCTACTTCCTAATTGCAAAATAAAGTCCAGTTTTTCTGATATTACTGGAGTCTTACGCTCAGCACATCATGGTGGATGGAATCGTCATTTAAGGCACTTTCGTTGCATGCAATTTTCGCATGGACACTTCTCTTTTACTCATCCCGGTCATCGTCCCACTGACACTTCACGCATTGGTGCAATTAACTCCACTTATTCGAATAACCTATCAAGTGACCTACAAGAGTAACATCTTTGTAAGTAGATACCTACATAGAGTAAACAGAAAACGGCAATTTTACAAACCACGGTGCAGTGTACCAGCAGCAGTTCGCATCATTTATTTATTTATATGTTTTCTTCCACGCACTTGTCTTTTTTGCAGCATTTAAAGTATGGTCAGACGTCTTAATTCCAGCACTGTCCCTAATTCAGCAGGAAAATTGTGAATGGAAAAATTCTCCGGGCAAATTAATCCGGTGCGGTGGCGTTTGCGGACATGGCGTTTGCGGATTCTAAGAATCCGGTGGCGTTTGCGGATTCTTATATTTTGATGGTGGCGATTGCGGAAAGGCGGAACAGGGCCGGTGGAGTTTGCGGACCAGAGAATTTCGGCGGTGGCGATTGCGGATGGAGGGGTAGGCACTTAATTGTGCTGCCCCCCACCCCTGCGTTGTATATTAAAGAAAAAAATTACCGGAGAGGCTTTAAAATTATTTATAAAAATATAATTGAAAAGATGCGAATTCGCTGGGTTTTATGTAATATTTTGTCATTTGAAATGACAGTAGCAAACTCAACAAAAACTTCGAAATCATAAGTTCAAAACCGCTGACGCCGCAAGTTTGAATAATCACATCAAACACAGTGCGGCCGGCGCGCACAGCGCACAGTAGCGCCTTACAAGACGGAAGGATACTTCATGCATTGCGCGTACGGCACGGTGCGCGTGACGCGTGGTATAGCGCCTTACAAGTCTGCAGGATACTTCATGCATTGCGCGCACAGCACGGTACGCGCTGACGACATAGCATAGCGCCATACAAGTCTGCAGGATACTTCATACATTACGCGTATACCACGGTGCGCGCTCAAGTCGTTGAAAAGTTGTATTTTCTTTGTGTCGAACCTACCCCGAGGTACCCAATTTCCGAATAAAGCACACCGCCAGGCTCTGGATTCCTTTCCGTGGATGAAAAAAAAATATTAGTATTAAAGATTAGTATTATAGTAGTATAAAAACATATGAGCAGTGAACATACGGTAAATTTTTAAAATATGCATATCAGAAATCAAGAAACTAAAAAATCGTCAGTTTCAGTCCATTTTTAGGATTCAAAACACGTTGTAAATTCTAATCCAAAATTACTGAAAGTAAAAAAATTACATATGAAAAATGGAAACACATAGGTGCATAGGTACAAACTGCCGTGCTTGGGAAAAACGCCGTATGAATATTCGAGAGTTGCCAAATTTCCTTCGATACAATGTTTATTTTTTAGAAAATTTATGAATATTTTTCTATGAAATTTTCAGGTAATGTGTATTAAAGTGCGAACAAAATTCTATGAAAAATTGGAAGAAAAATATTCATAAGTTCTTGATTTCTGATATGCATGTTTTAAAAATTTACTGCATGTTCACTGCTCATATGTTTTTATACTAATATAATACTAATGTTTAATACTAATATTTTTTTTCAGCCACGGAAAGGAATCCAGAGCCTCTCCGGTAATTTTTTTCTTTAAAATACAGCGCAGGGGTGGGGGGCAGCATAATTAGGTGCCTCCCCCTCCGTCCGCAATCGCCACCGCCGAAATTCTCTGGTCCGCAAACTCCACCAACCCTGTTCCGCCTTTCCGCAATCGCCACCATTAAAATATGAGAATCCGCAAACGCCACCGGATTCTTAGAATCCGCAAACGCCACGTCCGCAAACGCCACCGCACCAATTAATCCGAATGGGTCTGTTGCGAGCAAGAGATACAGCCAATTTACATCAGCATCAGCTCTTGCCAAATCGAATTGGGCACTTTAATTTTTTACATGAAATCGGTTGTGCGGATTTTTGTGCAAATTTCAGTGAATTTTCTGCATAATACGAAGCAAACTCCTCAACTTTTTCAGAGGGAATACGCACAAACGTTCTCTTAAAAATTAATTTCCCAGTTAAATTCTGCAAAAGCTCATGTGACTTGGTTCGTTTCTGCTAAACGCGGTCCAAATGTAGTTACGAACTTTCGTCCGGAAACGCCCAGTGGCGTGGCGTGAATTGCGATGTATCGATTGTTATGCCATTAAACCTATGGTAAAGAATCGATAATAAGGCGTCGCTGCGAACACATGTTTATCGATCCTTTTCTATAAGTATAAATGGCATAAACAATCGATATATCGCAATTCACGCCACGCCACTGGCGCCTTGTGTGTGCAACAGCCCCATTACGCGAGGGTCGAAAGTCAACATGCGTGCGCTCTAACCCCTCAGCCCTCACGACACTTTCACATCACCTCCCCTTGACCAATGTCGATGCTTGATGATGCAGCTGCTTAGCTTTCGTGCCTTATCGCCTTATCTGAAGGATAGACCGGGCCGGGCCCTCGGTTAATATGATTCTCTTTTCGCTCTAGTCTTCGGGATTGAGATGGATCGACCCGCGCGACGGGTCAAATTGGGAACCACTAATCCGTTTGAGGCGACGCCACGCCATGCTAAGCCGCTCGGTGATACGTACTTAATTAAAACTTGGACTTTGCACCGGCCATTGTGCCATGTTTCGGGTTCCTTCGGTTCGCGTGGATACTTCCCCATGGCAAAATGTTGGCGGACCGGTGAAGCTCATTGCGCCTCAATGCATCAGAACTCTAACGCTCTAAAGAAATGGAGTATAGAATTTTTCGCTGGATTAAGTAAAAAATGAGTGGCTTGGAAGACAGGTGGCTTAAGCTGTTTCTGCAAAATAAAGATACGAATGATTTCAATCAAAACTAGTCGTCAAAATTATTTGGTCATTTCTGGCCTCGTTCTTGCTCAATTGTTGGCGTAAACATGGATCTGAACGATGTTACCGAATAATGCGGATTTTTTGGCATTCAACCGCTTGCCCGAAAAAACCCGAATTTTCCGACAAAATCGACCTTCAGACTCGGGGTGAAGGCTAGGATCAGAACCCGAAAAGAGACCAAAAATGACCAAATCATCGTGCATTCGGTAAAAGATAGATTTTAATAGAGCAAAAAAAATCGATTTGAGTTGCGAGGAAAAGTCCTACCGAAGTGGACCCAAAAAATTGTCCTCCGAGGTTAAACATTTTCTCCGGAGGGCAAGATCGTCCCTTCAATTTCTCCTCGAAGGGACGAGTATATTTCCACGATATCGTCCATTCAATTTCGTCTTCGGAGGACGATTTTGGTCCTCGCTAGGAGGCGCTTCCTGTCACCGGAGAGCCAATTTTTGTCCTCGGAGGTTGATTTATTCTGATGGAATTGGTCCATTCAATTTTCATTCTTAGGAGTGACGAATTTTGGTCCATCGGGCAGCAGATTTTTTTTCTGGTGGGAGTACGATTATTTTAACGCATCAGAACTCTAACGCTCTAAAGAAATGGAGTATAGAATTTTTTGTTAGATTAAGTAAAAAATGAGTGGCTTGGAAGACAGGTGGGCTAAAAGCTGTTTCTGCAAAATAAAGATACGAATGATTTCAATCAAAACTAGTCGTCAAAATTATTTGGTCATTTCTGGCCTCATTCTTGCTCAATTTTTGGCGTAAACATGGATCTGAATCGATGTTACCGAATAATGCGGATTTTTTGGCATTCAACCGCTTGCCCGAAAAACCCGAATTTTTCGACAAAATCGACCTTCAGACTCGGGTGAAGGCTAGGATCAGACCCGAAAAGAGACCAAAAATGACCAAATCATCGTGCATTCGGTAAAAGATAGATTTTAATAGAGCAAAAAATCGTTGAGTTGCGGAAAGTCTACCAAAGTGGACCCAAAAATTGTCCTCCGAGGTTAAACATTTTCTCCGGAAGGCAAAATCGTCCCTTCAATTTCTCCTTGAAGGACGAGTTATTTCCACGATATCGTCCATTCAATTTTCGTCTTCGGAGGACGATTTTGGTCCTCGGAAGGCGCTTTCCGTCACCGGAGAGCAATTTTTGTCCTCGGAGGTTAATTTATTCTGATGGAATTGTCCATTCAATTTTCATCTTGGGAGGACGATTTTTGTCATTGGGCAGCGATTTTTTTTCCTCGGAGGACGATTACTTTAACAACTGGTCATTCAATTTTCGTCTTCAGAGGACAATTTTGGTCCTCGGAAGGCGCTTTCTGTCACCGGAGAGCAATTTTTGTCCTCGGAGGTTAATTTATTCTGATGGAATTTTCCATTCAATTTTCATCTTGGGAGGACGATTTTTGTCAACGGGCAGCGATTTTTGTCCTCGGAGGTTAATTTATTCTGATGGAATTGTCCATCCAATTTTCATCTCGGGAGGACGATTTTCGTCATCGGGCAGCGATTTTTTTCCTGGGAGGACGATTATTTTAACAACTGGCCATTCAATTTTCGTCTGCAGAGGACAATTTTTTCAGTAGGAGGACAATTTATTCCATTAGGGCCTGTCTTCGGGAACAACTGAGCGAAGCGGTGCGGCTTGAGGTCCGCGCCGCATCGCCTTGGCGGCTCGGGGGGCGTCGGGGCGTCCGGGACCGGGACCCGGGACGTCTCGGGAACGCGAAGCCGGGAACTGGGCACCCAGCGCCTCGCGTCTCGGGTGAAATTTTTGCGGCGCACTGGTGGAAGCTGCGATGAGGCGACCCACTCCCTATCCAGACACGTTTCGGTCCTCGTCTCTGCTTACTACTCCGTTGATTACTTCGTTCTTTCGCCAGTTCGTCTCCCGGTTCCTCGCTCCTCCCCAACGGCTCCCGAGTTTCTTCGCCCATGCACCGCACAAATTTCCCGCAGCCTCCAGTTCACGATACTCCACCATTCGGGAAGTTCTGGATCAGGTGCACTCCTCCTTCGAAATTTTGGACAGTGAGCGCGGTTGTGGGAACTTCAAAGTTTCAAAAGCTCTCACTTTAACGCTGAAGTTTCGGTCGTTTTTCGTGTTTTAGTTTTTAGTGCTTTGAACTGTTTGCATCAACGTGCGGTTTCAACGGTCGGTATCGGTAGTGCTATAAAATTGAAACCGAAAACTTTTCTGGACACGCTCGAAATCGTTTTCGTTAGTGCGCGCGGTTTTAAAAGTTTAAAAGTTACTTATCAACGGCTCTGATACCTACGATAGCCTCGTCAAACATCGATATTTGGTGAATTCATGTGGTTCTTCCATATTTGAGTGGATTTTTACGGTTAAAAGAGTTAAAATATATACTTACAAACTAATCCAATTTTTTGGCAACGGTTCGCGTCAATGTGCCCGATTTGAATTTTTTGAAGTTACAAAAACCCTAAGCGCGAAAAGCAGTGCTGAACGATAATTTTGAATGTAAACAATGTTTTAATGATTTGAAATAGTTTGAATGCAAGTGCGCGCTTCATAAATGAACACGCTTTTTTGGTTAGGAATACTAAAAATGAGACCTTTTAGCTTTCAGTCATGCTCAAATTGGTTTAGGATCGGGACATTTAATCGCGTATAATTCCTGGTATAAAAAACTACAAAAACTGTTACAGTGACCTGTTTTTCCAGTGTCGTATCGCGGGAGTAACTTATCCTTGTTCCGGAATGTACTTGTGTGGTTTTATCATTTTGGTCGAAAAATTAACGTGCATTTGTCGGTAGTGTTGGGCAACACTCGTGTTAACCGGTAAAATTCTCCTTTTTAGGCCCAAATGCAACACCAATACACACAATGCGGTTAGTCTCGCGCTTTTGCTCATCGTGCAATTTCAAATATATGTACAGAGGTTTTGTCAGCTAACTCTCTTATTGTATGTAAAGTTCACGCTCTGAAAGTTCCTAGAGTGTTTTAATGACCTATATTGTGTGAGTGAATTTTTCGCCTCTCAAACAATGTGAAACAATCATACTCTATATTCGCGACATCAGTGGCCATATTCGTTTTTGCGAAAGAATTGTTGGAACAGTACCTGCACGAGAATCATTCTAAGTCATGAAAATCCTCACAAATATGAAATTAAAACGTAAGTTTTTATGCGCCTATACGGTTATTTTATCTTTTTTACATAGTCATTTTCAATTTAATTTAAAAGAACGATCTATAAATCACCAGAAATGTGAAAAAAATCTTTGGTTCGCATGAAACACAAAGTTTTTAGTCCAAGCGGTAACCAAAGTTTTAAATTCGCAGGTTAATGAAGTGGTCTATCTAAGTAATCGAAGTTTTTGGTCCTAGAAACTACGGATCAAATAGCCAAATTCTTGGTTAGCTATACATGTAAAGACACGTATTTTGTACCAAAAACTTTGGATCATTCTAACCAAATTTTAAAGTTCCGTGATCGAAAACGTAAGATACTTGGGTAGAGTATCTCGGAATGCCATATAAAACCAGAATTTGGTCCATATTATGGAGGTTTTTTTCTCGGTGTAGGTGGGCACATGTAGAAAAGGGGGAACGCAGGGGGTCCTGACGGTCGGCAGATGAAGGCGAGAGGGATTCAAGCCTGTCATACAGTAAGACTGACATAACACCCGTAATTTAAACTTTTAAGACATTGAAACTTTTTAAGATGAAGCGAAAATACAGAAAACTGTAAAATGGACTAAAAATATTCTCGAATGAACATCTCTAGCAAATAGTGGAAAGGAGGTGTTACCAGTTTTAACTAAAATCAACTCCCAACAAAAAGATAGGAAAAACATCCTGTTAAAATTTACCCTAATTGGTCTATGAAAGAGTCTACCTCCATCAGTAAAACCGTGTGTACAGAGAGACACAGGATATATACTTCAACAGGGTTGCCACCATACCACTCCGTGTACAGAGGCTTGGAGAACAAGGCGCTTAAGTGCAGTTTTTGGAAAATTCGAGATATCAACGATTTTCAAGTAAAACTTAATGCGTAGCGAGAGACCCGTAAGTGGGAACTGGGATGAGCCTCGAGACACATTAAAGCATATGCTAACAATGGCTCATACAGAAATGCACACAGAAAAAAATACTCGGCGTTTTTACCAAGGTCCGTTGGTACCTTTACCATCTCAATTTTTACCAATTATTGGTAATTTTACCAAGACAGACAGGTAAGCTTACCTGAAAATCGGTATTTTTACTGATTTTTTCAGGTAAGAATACCTTTTTTATTGGTTATCAATTCCCGGTAACTTTGCCATTTCATCTCGGTAATTCTACCTCAGTCGATAAAAAATATTGGCGTTTTTACCAAGGGCCAGTAAAATTACCGAGAAAGTTCAATAATTTTACCGAGATTTCACGGTGAAATTACCAATTCCATAAATGGTAATTTTACCAAGAAAAAACTGGGATCAAATACCTAGAACCCTGAATTCTTGGTAATTTTAGCCTTTTCTTAGTAAATACTCCGAGATTTTTTTTCAGTGCACTTAGGGCTCTCTGCGCCATCACGGCAGATGTGGTGTCTGCGCAATTGATGGCGCCTCTCAGCCGCACTCTTCTCGTCACACGTCAAACGGGAGTCGGAAAAGCTCATCTTTTGCATTTTCTTCCGGTTGAAATATTTCTAGTTGAATTCCTCGTGCATATTTTCACCGCTCTCTCCGCAACTGGAATCTTAAGCATGCCGCAGCACTGTTTTAATTTCAAACGATCCTCAATTCTTATTCCTTCAATATGCTCGATTTCTCGTTCATATAGCTCTTCTTGATACCTTTTTGAATACTCTGAGAACCAATTCTTGGAGGTCGTTTGCATTTCCTGGCGTCAAATCGCAATTTCCGCAATAAGTATTTCGAGGATCAAATGGCAGTTTGAAAAAAAGAACCAAAAGGGCATTTGGACCGTGTAGAATAGAAAGAAACCAAGTTGCCAAATCGAATTGGGCAATTTAATTTTTTACATGAAAACGGTTGTGCGGATACTTGTGCAAATTTCAGTGAATTTTCTATGTAGTGCAAAGCAAGTTCCTTGAAATTTTCAAAAGAATCCGCACAAACGTTCTCTTGTAAAAAATTAAATTATCCAGCTACATTTGGCAATAGCTGATGTGGCTTGGTGTCTTTCTTCTAAACGCGATCCATTTAGGAGAGACGCACTAAGTTGCTGAAAAAAAAGGGTGGATGATTTTGGACAAAGTCAACCCAAATAAGTGCCGTGCACCAACTAATGTGGCTATGCAGCAAACTCCAACTTATCGGATTTTTAAACAATTTGAACAAACAGCGAAAGTTTTACGTGAAATGGTTAAAATTATTTTTTTTAAAACTCACCACTTTCACTTAATATATTTTATGTCATGAAATATGTGTAGACATAAATAGACATAAAATATATTAAATAAAAGTGGTGAGTTTTAAAAAAAAAGTAAATTTAACCATTTTATCGGATTTTACCTCTAACAATCAGGGACTACTCCAGCTCCAGTAAATGAGAGTACATCTGCAAAAAGTTTGCTAAGATTTCAAATAAGTTGGTGCTGTGCACACCAGTGCGTTGTTATGCTGTGTCAAAATCATCCAACATCTTTCTTCTTTTTTCTAACAGTCCATTGAATGACAATTCTTACCTAAAAAGTGATCAAACGGTATACGGGAGTATTTGCGTTCCCATTTATACATGTTTTTAAAAACAAGAAGGCAGAACTTGAATTTTACGCACCGTCCTATTTCGCCTTCAATTGCCATGGTAGGCAAAAAAACATCCTTGGTGCAACATTAGTTGCCGATTCCAGGTGTTGTTCATTAATCATGTTGTCTTTGAACCTTGCCTCGCAGTAATTATTTTTGACTAGCAAAGTTTGACGCCATATTTAAAAAAATAATAAGAGAACCATTATCTTTTAACGACAATTGATTCAAAATATCAATCAGCAGAGCGCCTCTCTCTTCAGTTCTTCCGTCTGAAGAACTGAAACGCCGATGGTATACCACATGGTAATTCCGGCGCGACCTTGGCTCCTGGAGTCACTTGAATTTTTTTCTCTCTCTCTCTCTAATTAGCATATTTTTAATTTTATCTGTTCTTTTCCACTTATGTTTTAACTTTCTTAATTTTTTTTTTTTTTTTTTTTTTTTCACATCCTGATTGTTTTTTGTTGAGTATTTCCCATATGTCTATTACTTCTGTATTTTTGACAATAAAGGTCGCTTAAAAAAAAAGAAAGAAAGGAAGAACTGAAATCTGACTCTTTAGGGATGTACAAATCTCTCCCAAAAGACCTCAGATTTTAATACTTCTTCAATGACAAAGAGAAACAAAAGAAAGATAAAAATAATTATAAGGTACATGTATGACAAAACCAGAAGGATCTAGTATGCTCGGTAAATCCCCACTAATGACTAATTCATGGTGCACGGGTGGTTATTATCATGGTTACAACGTTTGAATGGGCGTCTTTTATAAGCAGAGCTCGCTCGACAAATCATCTTCATGGTGCATTTATGAGAACAATATGAAGTGTGGGTATACGCGACCCACTTCTGCCTCAAATAAACCCGCGACCCAAAACATGGAACCTGGACGGCTGAAAGGGTGAAGTCCGCAGTATTCCCTGCTATTCCCACGTGAAAATCACCGTCCGCCTTGCAAACTCGCGCCGACGATCCGTCATACAGCAACGTTGTCAAAATGGCTGGAAAATATTGCATTTTCCCCAAGTTCCGCCCTCTTATTGACTGATTTATTGACTGAGTCATTTGAGGGGCTCGGAGGACAAGGCGCATAAATGCAGTTTTTGCTAATTCAAGGAAGACGTGTTTAAAATCTCAAGATTACGATGGAGCCTTATGGCGTGAATGGGAGGTTTAAACTCAGTTTTTGATGCGCTTAGATTTGGATTTAAATTGTGAATTTGTCACAGAACATACTTACTTTCAAACTAGTTTTAGCTCAGTTCATGAATATCTCAATTTTTTCAAAACCGCAATTACGCGTCTTGTCCCTCAAGCCCCTCATTTGATATGAAATCGAACTCAGTGGCACATTCTGTGCAAGTTAAAAGTGTTATTTCATTACAATTTAGTCATTGATAGGTCATAAATAAATTAAGAGCTCATTAAACACAAGAAATTTCGATTGCAAGAAACACGTAGACGCATTTTTCCATCATGGTTCAAAGGGCGCGAATCAGAGACAAGATTATATATGTTTGTTTACAATTCAACCATTACGTAGCATTAAATTAGTTAATATGATGTGGATGGAATCATCTTTCATTGATTTACGATTACGAGTATAACCAGAAAATGATCAGTCACTTTGACTGACTGTACTAACAATGAGTACTTCACTCATATCTACATATCGATGGCTAAAGTGCGAGACCACGTATCTCCATTTGCGACGTTACAGAGTTCTTTTTCATCAACAAGATATTCCGTAGAAATTTCAAACTGTCAAGTCTCTTTGAAAAAATAAAAAAAAATAAAAGGGGCAGAGATTTTGAGACACCGCAATGGAGATACGTGGTTTCGCACTTTAGACATCGAAAGACTTCTTTAGGTTCGGAAACAGGAAGGGCGGAAATTGAGAGTTCGTTTGTCAACAAAACAGTTTTTCTTTAAATTTAAAAACTATATATTGCGTTGAATTGAAGCCGTGGAAACTGTTTTTAAAAAATATATTTTTTGACCGGACGCATGTCTTTCTCTTGATTTCTGAAAATAAAGAAACATAGAGTTTACTGTCGATTTTTCCCGCTTAAATTTGGACGTATTTATGCTTAAAAGGAGCTATGAGCAGGGTTTGTGGACCCCATAGTTCCTTTCAACATAAGTATGTCGATTTGTTCAGCATTTAAATTTAAATCATCCGTAGTTAACATAAGAATTTCAATCAAAAAACACGTGGCAGTACAGTGTGAAAATAAACCAATTCTTGTAGTCCAATGAGATGAGTCGAACAGGCATGAAATAAGTGTGGGCCAGTGTGTCGACCATTTGAGCCCCGGGAAAAGACAGTTGACACAAAGAACATGACTTTTGAGGTTCAATGCATACCTTGGGAATTCGTCAAGAAAAAAATTATTTACAAACACAATATTTGACGGGTTTAACTACCGAATGCTGGGATCGCCAGGCCCTTCTTTTAGCAAACAAGTTGGCAACAAAACAACCAGACATCAACGTTAATGTTCCGCCGTCTCACCGCTTTGCATATTGTTTTGTTTGCTGTCGAGCTTACGAAAAACAAAAAGCACACCCATGGGACCCAGGATTCACTGTCTACCATCATTTCGCCAAAGTAAAGTCAACCTCAGTCTCTCTTACTCCAGGGAAGCTACAAAAATTTCCTGGTTTTTATTTAGGACTAAAATGAGGGGTTTGAAGGAAAAGGCGCATTAAGGCAGTTTTTGGAAAAATCGAAATATTAATGATTTTAGGTAAAACTAGTCTCAATGTATATTCGATGAAAAATTTGCTCCAAAATTGCAATTTTTAAGCGTCGAAAAGTCAGTTTGAACTTTCTTTCCGCCAGCAGGATCCATGTCATTTCCAAACTTCAAACGCTTATTTCCCGAAATAGCAAAAACTGCACCTATGCGCCTTGTCCTCCAAGCACCTCAATAATGTCCTTCATTATAAAACTCCTCGGTAAAAGTTGGACTTTTTTTCATAAAATTTCCCCTTAAAAATATATCATATACTATCTATAAAAAATATTACTAAGCAACTGCGAATAAAAGTACTTTATTACAAAAGATGCCATTATGTGACGAGATGAGTGGCTTGACGTTTCAAAGAAAATTCTGATGAAAGTAAAGGAGATGTTTTAGTAAGAACATCTTTGTTTAACCTAAATGTCTCGCATAAGTCCCGTTTTAACACTCCACTGCTCCTATGACTAATTAATTTACAGATAGTTTTACGATTCTTGGATGACATTTTAAGTCCGCAAGAAAATGTTGAAACAACTGTCTTCAAGACACGCATTTTTTTTAGAAAAAAATTTAACGCTATTAAATACATATTAAAAAAAAAACAATTAAAAACTAGCGGATAAGTCTAAAAAGTGGATAAGTCTCTCCAGACTAGATGTCCTCCCCCATCACCCCCAACCGTTGCAAGTAATTAGATTAGGTTTTCGCTTCAAAATAAATCCAGAATTTCAGAGGACGGGCTTCGATACATTGAAATTTTCCCACGTTTAACCGTGGTTTATCTCAAAGTATGAGCAGCTCGTGAGATCATACACGCGCAGGATCTCGCCTCGCTACACCAATGCACTCAAACATCGAGAGTGATGCAGCTTAATGCGATTCAATTTCCCGGAAGTTATGCAATTATGCAATGCTATTACTCCCAGACCCAGGCGAAAAACTCGCTCTCTTGAGATGAAAACCGGAAACCGAGTCAACAGCGAAAAAATTCGCAGTGTCAGCGTCTGGGCCAATTTCAGCAACTTGTTGCACCTGGTGGGAAACTACTCGCTCATCATTTTTTAAATGACCTCCACCTAATATAAGTGTGCTGAATTTGAAAGCGTGTGCTATTTTCCGCGAGAAGCAAGTCAGGCAATTCTGATGTGCTATGTAAGGGAAAACGCCGTAAGAACATTCGAGAGTTGTCAAATTTCTCCGGATAAAATATGTATTTTTGAGGAATATTGTGGTTATTTTTCTTTGAAATTTCCAAATATTTCAGAGTAAATTGCGGGAAAAATTGTCAGAAAAATTTTATGGAAAAATATTAACAATTTTTCCAGAGAATTCGTTTTGATTGAAGGAAATATGATAACGTCTGAGGGCTCATACGGCAATTTTCCTTAGCACGGCAGAATTTACTATCTTCAAAGCTAATTGTAAAGGTAGATTAATACAGAGTTAGATCTACAACGTAATTGAACATTGCGATGTTTGCTCCAAAAACACTAGAGAAACTTCCTCCAAAAGGGGGAATTTCCCCCAAAAAAGTCGTATAAGCAAATAATTATTTTTACATGATTTATTCTTTATCAATCAATAAGACTCGAATAGAAATGCAGGATAAGAATTAGGAATAAATTATAGGATTTAAGACAAAAATTAGAATAAAAACTGTCCAAAATTGCAGTTTGACATAATTCACTACGAGGCAAGATTTATGCATCACGCAGGACGCCCGCATTCTCGAGGAGATAACTATTATTGCACGGAGGATGTTTTCTGGCCTACCTAAAAAATTGAAGGCGAAACCTGTGTGTGTGACCTCCGTGCCTCCCTTGAGCCAATAGTACTTCTCCTTAATTAAAAATTATACGTTAAAAGTGACTAGTAGTCAGAAAACGCCACCGATGTCGACGTTTATATTGCTTGATCTTCATTGGCAACGGTGAGTGCAGCTGACACGCTGGCTGCTAGTAAGCGTTGAGACCGGACGCCATCTGCCAATTGGCACCTGAGACAGAATTTTCTTGGACTTGCGAAGTTTTTGAGAGGACAAGAAACCAACAAGTATTTTGGCCACGACGGCTAACTATAGAATAAAAGTGCATTAAAGTGCAATAGTTATGATTCATTTTATCGGCGCAATCACTAGTTTTGAAAAGAAGTAAAGTTTTTAGAGATGGTCACCAAGAAAGGAGCTTTCTAATTGGTCGACATTGTAACTTAAACAGATATATCAATGTCACATTTAATCAGTCCGACGCGATGTAATTTAGAGCTCAAAGACGACAAGGGGCGTTTTCTAATGAAAAATGGGACCTCATTTTGCAGTGAGGAACCATTATTTCCGGCCTAATATAGAGGCAACATGTGTCATGATTTTCTTTGTGCGGATACGTGTTTTCAAGACTGATGGATAAATTGTGGTTTCTTTCTGCAAAGTGAGGACCAATTCAGAGGGAATAGAATGGACACAGTATGATTATATGGGCTAGGCGATTACTCACATTGCAAATTCGCCTTCAGCTTTCGAAGTAGGCCAGGAGACATTCCCCATGCTGTAATAGTTGCCTATTCGAGGATCTGGGTCCTGTGTTTTTGTAAAACTTGCCCCACAATGAATTATTTTATAGTCTACATCAAGCGATTTTGATGCTAGTTCTGTTTCTGATTAAATTTCTACGATTGATATAATAATTACATTTACAAGAAGCAGTAAGGGGCCGTCCGCGGCGTCCGGGTGGTTTCCATAAAATTCGGAATTCCAACCATTCTCAGGCGCAATTTGAGGCGCTCTTGGCACATGTTGTGGGGAACAGAAGGGGAGAAAGCCTAGCACAGACTCAACTATAAAACTTAGAGGGTACAAATACGGTGGTCGAAAAAAAATTGAAAAGTTATTGTAAAGGGGAGAGGGAAAAAAATTACGTGATTCAGGCCTCCTTGTGTGTTGCGGACCGCTAAAAGCGCATTCAGTGCGCGCATATGATAAATCCAGCCCTGTTTCTCCGTGCTGATGATTCTGGTGACCTTTTTTGAGGCAGAATCAAAGCTCGTTTTTTTATCTTTATCGAAGCCAACAAGGTAATCGACGCTCACTACCGAACAAAAGTAGGCGGGTTATCGATAAGTCTCTGTTGAATATTCTTTATTTCAAAACCTACCGAAGCATCCTCGTGTCATCCTCGAGAAACGACACGTGGGCGTATTTGCGCGCGGGATCACTCCTGGACAGTGCCCGGATGGAAGCACGAAAGGGGGACGGGGGGGTTGCTGTCCCCTGCTGTCACATCTTCCCTGGAGGCGTCTCGTCACTCCCCGCCCATCCCTCAGCGTCCGACAGCCTTGTCGAGTGAGGTGGAAAATCTCAAATTGTTCTGTTGACAGGAGGTGGGCTTTTTCGTTGACTCTGGCAGCTCTGCTTAACTTTGATCACTTTGTCCCTCACTATTTATACCGCGCATCACGCTTTCACACCTACGACACGCGACTCGCTGCCTCTGCCGGCCGCATTGCCGTCGCACATATTATTCCTGAATATTCGCAGCGTCTCGATGTAATTTTTTTGGAAATTTGGCGGCTTCGGTCGCTGCATCCAGCGATGCTTCAATTGGTGAGGGCAACATCGCGGGTTTAAAATATCGGAGTTTTACTTCTAAGCGACCATGGGATGGAAACCAGTGTTCGAAACTCACAGGCGCCAACGCGCCAGATGCGCCTAAAAAATGAAGGTTCTGCACCAACGTGGCCCCTAAAAATTGCCTCCCCCCCCCCCCAAAAAAAAAAAAAAATCCCAATTTTTTCTGCTTGGTGATTTTTGGAGCTTTTCTCTTCCGTTTAGTTTCTCTTCAAGTTAGAGCTACTAGTTCTGTAACTAAAGCATCTTGCGACTAACTTTTCATTAAATGCGCCGTGATGTGTAGGCAAAGAGTCAATTTGGCCTCCATAAAATCATCAATGGCCCCTAAGACTCGAGCTTGATGGGCCACACGGCTCCTGAAATTCAAAGGTGAGTGTCGACCACTGATGGAAACGAAGCTCTCCTCTTTCATACTGTAACATATGATGATGGTTAAATAAATCTTAAATTTCGACAGATATTTTGACAATAACAAAGATCCAGTTTGACAAAATTACATGGTTGCGGAAAACTTCATTCATCGCCATTTTGGTGCAAGAAACAGAGATTCTGCACAGCCGCACCAGAAAAATGTGGATGACTCCTCGAAAAACTGTTACTTATCGCCTGATATCACTAGTGCAGGGACCCTCCTCTCTCCTCGCCGCATTCAATCGATACCTCATCCAGTGAAAAATCTGTAACATGGTTAGTACATAAATCGGCGCGTGATGGCACTGTCCTGGTTTTGAGGCTCACAACGGCGGGATAAAAAGGAAAAAGGGAGTAAAGGCGGAGCCAGTTTTGCAGCACTATCTATCTGGGCCTCGGACTATTCCGGCACCTCTCTTTGCAGATGCTTGGAAAAAATCCAAGTTCCCGACGAAAATTGCTAAATATAAGAATTGCAGAGTAAGCACTAATCGTGTGTTTACTTTCCGCTCTTGATCTCGACTGCACGCTTACTCGTCGTTCTGCATGCTTTGTTTATCTTTTTGAATATGCGAAGTTCAAACCGAAATCGAGACAACGAGCGGCTTTGTTAGCTTTTAACCTGCTTCGAGGTAATAAGTCTTTGACATTCAAACTCAATGCGAGTGCGAATCCTGTCTTATTCTGTATTTTCACACATTTTTGCATTCTCAATTCCTTTATTAATGAGAACAAAGAACCAATGCTCTCAGGCATTTTCAGTGTTCAAATTGTTTAAAGCGGTAAAATTTCACCTCGTCAACAGAGTACCTATAGAATAGGTATCTAGTAAATTTTTTATACATTACGGAAAAATCAAGGCTTCATATAAATCTGTAATTGTAGTTTGCAACTATTTAACGAAGTAAGATCAGCAAAGTATACATTAACATCGTTTAAACAACCAACTTTTGCATGAAACTGTATTTTTCATATGTGGTCTGCTTAAAATAATTAGCGAGGCAGCCACAGATGGTGAATCAGGAAAACACTTTATCTCGTCTTTCAGCTTTAGAGCCTTTTTGCAAAATTCGGAAAGTCAGCAACCGTTTCAAATTAGTGCGATAACATATGGTTTTTGTCTGAGCATGTCCACAATCATTTTCAAAGAAATTCCTGCTAAAAGACCGGTTAATATCTTGATGAAAACTTACATTAAGAGCCGAAAGTTTTAAGCACCAAAATCAATTTTGGGATTCTCCATAGTTTTCGCATCGATGTATTATCGCACTACTCACCTCATTTTCACCATTTCCTTTCAAAGCATACAAAAATATTTCCAAAGACACCCATGATTTTACTTTTATCTTTATAGAAACTTCCGTTGAAAGTTTTTAGTTTCTATGCTGAAGTAGGTATCGTCTTGTATCGTTACATCTCAATCGAGTTTCTTCAATTAATGATTATACCTTGAACCATGCAGATTTTTGGGGACGACATCGCCCTCTGATAACATTTAGGTATATAAACGACATGCATGAATTAACTAAATCATTATAATGCATCTATAATTTATTCCATGCGCTGCGCTCAGCTGCTAGTCGATAGAAATCGTCACGTTACACGCAACACATTTTGCAGTCCCAGAATTTGAAGGCGTAATAGTGTCGGCGCTATGCTACTCTTCTGAGCTGTTGATATATTACGCTCCTGGTTATCATTATAGCATGGTGAATGTGAACAGAACTAGATGTCTCGCGTATTATCGCGAATCTATTATTTGCCAAATTTACTTTTTGCGTTCTATGATGATTAATTTTAAGTGTGTTATCAAATTATTTGGCTGCTAAGTGAATACGAGGAACTAATATTGGTTCCCGATGAACTCTTACGATCTCTTGTGACCATCAAGACAAACTTTCTCGAGGATTCTGCAGTAATGGCCTCTTAAAATGAAAAAAAAATGCCGTTGATGATTTGCAGTGATCTTTATCAAATGATGTTTGATCGAAATGATCGAAATGATACATCGTTGATGTATCGAAAAATCTGCTTGACAAACTTTATACATATTTTATTATCCTCTCAAAATTTTATCGTTTTTCTGAATTCACTAACATTAATATAAGTGACTTATCCATATAATTTATTTCTGTTACAGGTAAGTTGGACCTCAAAGAAATTCAAACCAGGTAACCTGATATTCGTGCATAGCGTAAGTTGAAATAACTTTACACCGTGTACTCAAAAATCGACCTTCTTTCATTTGACGATTCGAAGATACACGTGGCAGTAACTTTGGTTAACAGCTTTTATGTTCAATTTACAACATTTACAACACCACATTCAGCAAATATTATCATGCCTGTCAAATGATTTTCGTTTGAATGTAAAATCCGGCTATTGTATTCCATCAAAGGTGTCATTAACAATAAGTTGAGTAATTTTGAGTAAGAGTTGAGAATCCGCTCAATCTCTCAAGATTTTCCTACGAGCTGACGTAGTTATACGTACAGATCATTCCATAAATGGGTTAGATCTATGTCTATCAATAACAAATAAGGCTCCGCTTTTCCACTATTTCACCATGGGCGTTAAGGTTTCTGGCTGCTCTCGCTTTATCCATCAATAATATATGAGGGTATACCCACACTTTCCCACGAGTCCGTCTTGATTCGTTTAGGTTTCTCGCTACTTAATCGCAACTCTCTGAGTTATCTGAAATAGAGTTGGATGGACCGAAAATCACTTACACGGATTGAAATCGCCCAACATGCACCTGGCATAAGACGTTACCGATTGAATCAAGTCGTCGGACTTGCCTTATTGCCGCAGTTACGCGTATAATTCATTGATTCGTGTAGAGCCGGTGAATGAACCAATTTCATTTCTAAAACACGTCAGAAAAAGCTCTTGAATTTTTGTTAGTCTTTGATGTACTCAACCATCAAAGTACGATTCTTTGCTATGCATAATTGGCACATGCGTATGCGAAGCGATGACTTCTTGGCGGATGTTGAACAGGGCTTAACAGGAATCAGCTCACATTGCAGAAAAATATGAGTTGGGAGAAGTTTTGAACTCTAGTGTAGTCATAGATTTTTCCGGTCAAAAATTCAAAGCCAAGAACGTAAAAATATTGTATACAATTTGTTCTTAAAATTGAGTCTCATATAGAGGAATAGAACCTCAAATCTCCTTGTCTTGGTCTAAACTTGGGACCCCTTATAAAGTATGTAACGTTAAATTTAAGGTTTAACGACTGCCCATTCTCCTCTCGTAACGCTTCTTTGACGTAGATCCCTATCCTTCAATCATATAAAAACGAAATGACGAAACGATCTCCTCTACCCGCCTCCCTCTCCAAAGCGTTACGTATTTGGACTGCATTTAGCAAAAAGGGACCGGCGATTACAGTGTTTTCAAAAGCGTGCTACCTCCTCTTTCCTTCTAAAAATACTCGATATGTGTACAGTATTATAATTTACGCAACCATTTTCCTTTGAAACTAACGATTTTTTAGTAGGAAGCGAAAATTATTTGTCAGAGATATTTTAGATAACTATGAAGAATCACCATGATTACAACACTGTAATCGCGCTGGTTCCTTTCTGCCAAATGCGATCCATTTTATGAATGGCCCCAGTCTGATTGACCCGGAGATTGACAACCCTGTGAAAGTACGGACACCTGAATGACAAGAGTAGCGGCAACGTTGCCTTAATTAATATCATCATTGCGTTACGTGTGCATATGATCGAAACGTGTGTGCTTGGTTGGAGCAGCACGAAAGTTGGGCAGGACTCAACTTTCTTCCCAGCCGCAGCCGGCAGTCGAAAAGAGCATTATGTTGGCGCAGCGCGCAGCGCGCATGGTATCTTCGAGCGGGCTGATTTAGTGCTCATATCCGGGACTTTATCGTGGATCAACGGCCGTGCCGCTTAAGTGTCTCCGTCTGATTAATTGCCCCCGTTTCCCAAGAAACCAACTGCGTCGAGTGCTCTGCAAATAAAACCCATGAATCAATGTTATAATGTTGATCCATTCCATTTTATGTATGAAACAATACTCGCCTAGAGAAGGCTGCCCAGGTTAGATGACACAAATATGTCTGAATCGATGGATGTATTCTCAAGTTCGCACCAAGCAATTCTGATTCGTTGAAGGTTTTTAATAGATGTTGCAATGCGGTAAATTGTTTTATATTTCTTTCATCTTCATGGGAGCCAAGTATTGTGCAACGTGCTGTATTACTGCGTTTGGAGCTAAGTAAGTTTCGATAAAAATAAAATTTACTAAACAATCGGCCGATCGAATCCTCGCAAAGTTTGAACTTGCAAAATAAACTATGAAAGATTACGCTTGGAAATTCTCTTTAGTTTCATCGTGAGGTCTCAGATTGTTCTAATATATGAGTGTCCTGCTACGATAACCAGATTTTGTATGTTCCGAAGTGCGCTGAAAACATACCTTCGGTCCGTGCTTCGCGATTTGGATCCGCAAATCCAAGGTAATTTTACTCCATATACTAACTGCGCATGCATAAAATTTCACTAGTCTCCTTTGAAGGTGAAAAAAATCTTCTAAAAAAATGTAATTTTCTCAATTTTTAGGATGATTATTGTATGGAACTCTACTCACATCCCCCTAAAAAATGTAATGTCCTCTATTTTTAGGATAATTATCGTATGAAACTCCACTCACATCCCCCTACCCTCATGTATCGTATCGTATTCGAGCAAATAGCTTGTGCTGACGTGATATTTTCAAGACTGCTTGGTTCAACTTTTGGAAACTTGGATTGGCGCACCCAATATGATCAACTTTTCTTGAATCGGGACAGTCGAAACAATTTTCCAACGGAGGAAGAAATAATTAATAGGTAGTATTTATAGGAGATGCTAGTTGAGCCTTTTCATTACCCACCGGAAAAAACAGCGTAGGTTCGCCTTTCGAAGCTTTTCCAGGAACGAAGAAGCGTTCAAGCACAAGCGTCCAAATTGCGCGTAGTCGCCCCCAACGCGAGAACATAATAACCTATTGATTGTTATTGCCGCTAATAAAGAGCGAGCGATTCACGTTCTGGCAAAATAAATCGTGATTTACTGGAACCGAGCGCTGGAAGGTCCCGGCAGAAACTCGTTTTCCCGCTTTCCCATTTCACTCCGCGGATTAAAATCCGGCTTTTACTATTCCGACCGTTGGGAAGCTCTCCGGAGCCAAATTATATCGAGAGCTTTTCCTTGTTGTCATTGTCGCTCGTGCGAAAGTGTTGCCGTTGTTTTCAAAAAAAATTACGTCATAAGCGACCGCTCTTCATGCCATGTCTTAGACTGAAATTGAATGAAGATAATTGCGATCTGGACACTGTGCGACATTCAATACGCCGGTGCGAGGTCATTTAGTCGTTGCTTACGAAGTTCACACGTTTTGCGGTTATTTGTGTCCATGTCGACATGGTCGCTGAAAATCTGAAAAATCCAACTGGGTATGAGACAAGATGGTGAATCCTGTGTGTCGGAACCAAATGGGCGGACCAATGGGGGATGAGGGGAGGTTCTCCTCCTGCAGAAGTCCTGCAGAATCCCTTGATGGACTGCCTTTTCGCGCCTTCAATACCCCCCCCCCCTCCCTTAATGAAATGCCATAAGTTGCGTCAAAAAATAAAAATTTTATTACCATCCCCAGGTAACAAGCGGTGCCGCTTGGTAAACATACAGTTTTTCCAATACTTGCGTTAACACCATCTATTCTCGCTGGTGCTGAAGGTCAATTCTATGATAAAATTACATGAAAAATGCCGAATAGCCGAAGTTTTAAATGGTACAATTTTCCTCAAGGAAAACATCATTGTCAAAAATCAATATCAAATTAAACTGAAAAAATTCACAACAGTATCTGGTGGAAAATGAGTCTTTTATCATAACGGTATTTTTTAAGGCCTCTACAATTCTAAAAAAAAAATAAAACAAATTTTAAAAAAATAAATAAAAACGGCGGTAATTTTTTTTCAGTTTTGTTGGATTTTTATTCTTGAAGATAATGTTCTTGTTTTTTTTTTTTACTTTTTTCCGAAGCAAAATTTTACCCTCTGCCACTCTAGTTATCTAGGATTTTCTCTTAAACGCACGGCGTTATAGCAGGTTTTTTGTGCGTAATCGAGGTCTAACCTTAAAAATGGCGAAGCTAGAAGGATTCTACTTGAATTGAAATGAAATAAAGCAGAAGAGAGGCAACCGTAAGGATACTCAAGTCCAGTTCTATGGAGCGAGGGGCAAGGAGGGGATCTATCTGCATCTAGGTACGCGGCTGTATGCCAAAAAAGCTTGAAAAGCGACGCAAAGCTGGCACAGACCACCGATTGATGCCATGTGGTTCGACTTTTGGCGCGCTTACTCCATTTCACAGCTCACAATAGTGTCTGCGTTTAGTCTAGCTGTGTTCAAACTTACCCGCAATTATTAGGACAAAAAATATTCATGATTTATTAGGTATTTTGCCAAATTTTTAAATTAATTGACACAAATGAGATATCGACACGATCTCGAACCAACGCTAAAGTAATGACTTAAGTCATTATGGTTCAACCAATGCTATTGGATTGACTTTAATAGGATTCTTCACATTTTCAAACAGTGATTTACCAGAAAATATTGCACTTGTGAAGGTTGGCAAAATATGCGCACAATACCGCTTTAGAAAATATTTTATCTAAAAATATTCGCAATATTTTCATAGTATCGGCTATGAAACCTGCGGAAGCAGGAAAATAGTTGTAAAATTAGGGCATTTTACAAGGTTTGCAGGGCCGGATTTACCTACTTGCCGCCTGTATTTTGCCGCCCCCTTCTTATTCGTTTTGAAACATCAATGAAAACCATCAAGTGAACGTGCCGGATGGGGAGAGGTGCATAACTCGCGTTTACTCGTGTTGGACACTTTTTTGCGAAAGCCCTGCTAACACTACTAGCAAAAGTTCTCGGAACTTTGCGCGAAAGTTTAGTACCGTAAACCTATCTCTGTGTGAACAAGGCCTTCCATTTTGTAAGAAATGAACGTAAAAATTATGCAAGAACAAACATAAATGTGGTTTAATAATTTTAACTTCCGCCGCCGCCGCCGCGAACGCACTGTGTTTGACGCAATGCGTGAAGTATTCATGAAGTCTAGTAGGCGCTATGCGTTTCACGCTGACTGCACTGTTCTTGACGTAATGCTGAAGTATTCATGCAGTCTTGTAGGCTAGCGTTCACGTCGATGCTGATGCTGCTGACCGCACTAGTTTGACGCAATGCGTGAAGTATTCATGCAGTCTTGTAGGTGCTAATATGTGTTACATGCCGACCGCCGCGCTGAGGGCTTCTCCTTTTCATCTCAAGTCTTCGTCATCATTGCTCTCTGCGCCGCATCGCTCCATGCCAAATTGCGTGTTTGGTTTCTCTTAACTCGACAATTTGAAGGTGCTGTATCTTTCATCACCGAAAGACGACAAAATTAGAAATTACTATACCTCAGGAAATGAGAGATTTTGTCACCTTTTCTCGTTTGTAATTTTTTTTCTGAATCCGATTTTTTTATACCTACATTTAAAAAAAAATTGCAAAATTTGCCGCCCCTAAATTTGCCGCCATGGGTCGCGGCACAAGACATGTGGCCACCCCCTTAATCCGGCCCTGGAGGTTTGGTTGATTGGTTTCATGCTTGTCGATTGAATATATTTCCACAAAGTTTCTTTTAGCGTAAATGGGTATATTCAGTATTTAATCGCGCACAATATCAGTTTAAACTATTTTTGAGTCACAGGCGGGCCTCAAGTAATTTTTTAATTGGTTGGAGGTTTGGAGGACAAGGCGCATAAATGCAGTTTTTTGGGGGGAGATCCGAAATTAATGATATCAGCTCATAATATTCTTGATTTATATGCCGTGAAAAATTCACTGCTAAAATCCAATTTTTAAGCATCAAAAAGTCTGAGTTTGAAATTTCTTTCTAGCATACCTAAGCCTCCATGTAATTTTGACATTTTGAACACGTATTCCTTGAAATAGCAAAAACGGCACTTACGCGCCTTGTCCTCGAAACCCCTCAAATCTTCCCTTCTCCTCGTAGTCGCGTCTCTCAACTTGATATAATCATATAATCGAACATCTGCATCCTTTGCACCCTTAAACCAACTAATCACCATCTTCATCACTCATCATTTGGATCATTTGGACTTCATTCTGCAATTCGGAACGACAATTTCTGGCCGATCCGTAAAAACACTTATGCACATAGGTAAACTAATAATATACGTTGTTTCTAAACTGAACCAGAAATTGTAGTTCCGAATTGCAAAATGCAGTCCATTTCATCTCTCTCTTTACCTACAGCCTTTTCTGATCGACTGATACTTCGGGCTGCACACGAATCTCGGGATGATCTCAAGCTGTATGAGGCATTGGATTTTAATAAATGGGCGACTCTTTTCGTCGCGCGTCACGGCACGAGATGGTCGAGATGTCTGCTTCCAGCGCAGCGTCTAAAAATACAGCCTCTCCGGTAGCCTCCAAAATAGCTTGAGCCACCATCCCTCGCCCCACGGTTGCCAGTTCGCACGATTAAATGTGAATATTATACATAGGTTTAAATTGAGAGAATTGCTGATTTTCAGCATCATCTGCCAACAATGACTCGCCCTCCCAATGCCCATTGCCTAAAGTCTTCTTCGTATATACAGCTGAGTCGCACACACGTCGTCGTTTCCCTCGCGAAAGGACGTAACTTAATTGCAATGTTGCCTAATGTCTCCCTCCAAATTGCATTTTTACCTCGAGAATCTTGGGGATTTCTAACTGAAAATTTTAACGATTTTTTTCCTCATCTCATGCAAGAATCAGACACATTTTGGACACAAATTGTACCCACAAGTATGTTCTTGTAAAAAAATAATTGTTTTGTCAATTTTGCAACCTTGGAATGGAGTTATGTTCCTTTTTCCGGGGCATGACGACGTGAGGTCGTCAGGGGCATTTTTTATTTTGTCAAACCCAGCATCTTGTGAACAAGGCTCACCTGGCATCGCAGTTAAATTTCCATCTCCATATTTCTACCTATTCCCACTCCTTCTTCGTGTATCCATGAAGGATACAGTCTAAAAACGCAGTATTTTTTAAGCAGTGTGCGGTCATAAGTCTACAATGTACACCGCCCTAACAATTAAGTTCCGGAAAATGATTTTAAAGTACACCGATCTCCAGTATACCCAACATTTCGACGGTGTAAGTCGGCAATCACATAACTCGTTTGCGGTGTCTGAAAATCTCCGCCTCTGTGTTATTTTTTTTAAAGGAGAACAAATCGACATCATTCCTTGAAGTTTTTGCAGAATTTCTTTCCGCAGAGAAGGAAAATCACGACAGTTTTAATATATTGCCGTTGAGTGGTTTTCCGTTAAAAAAATAAAGTATGCCAGGAAGTCTGCGACGTCGCAAACCGAGATATGTGATTGCCGACTTACACCGTCGATTTACATTTTAATTCCTTCATTTTTCTTTTTTTTTCCCCCATCCGTTTTTGCGATCCATGAAGTTTTCGCTGATGATGTGCTGGTCGCTAAATTAAATTGTGAAACAGTCATATTTATAAGTAGCGATAGGAATTTTCTGCAACGCTTACACAACGCGTGTAAAAGCTTGGTTACACTTGCAAAGGTCTGCGTCTCTAGATACAAAAATGGTCCTCGATGACTCATTAGACTGAGCATAGCACGAGCGTTGCGCGCGCGTCTGACATGTTACACGGCGCAGATGGCAGCTGGCCTTTTTGGCGCGACACTTGGACGGCAGTGATGACTTGACGACGATAGCAAACAGAATTCGGATCAATGACTTTTCTCTCGTGGTGTTTTCTACTCCCCCCCCCCCCCCTCCTCCTCCCACTGGTTGCCCTATCATATTCACCCATTGACCTAGTCGCCTTGCGCCCCGACGCACTCACAGCCCACAGCTTAATATTTTAATCTTTCGTCCCTTCCGCATTCATGCAGGGCCGGATTCGCCTACTTGCCGCCCATGGGCCGCCTGTACTTTGCCGCCCCCTTCTCATTCGTTTTGAAACATCAATAAAAACCATCAAATGAACGTGCCGGAGGGGTAGGGGTGCATAAGACGCGTTTATTGGTGTTGGACACATTTTTTGCGAAAGCCCTATGCCAACACTACCAGCAAAATTTCACGTAACTTTGCGCGAAAGTTAAGTTCCGTAAACCTACCTCTGTGTGGACAAGGCCCTCCATTTATAAGAAATGAACGAAAAAATTATGAAAGAACAAACATAAATGTGGTTTAATAATTTTAACTTCCGCCGCCGCGCCGCGTCTCTGGCCGCGCCGCGCTGACCGCACTGAGTTTTGCGCAATGCGTGAAGTATTTCTGCAGTCTTGTAGGCGCTATGAGTTTCACGTCGACCGCTGCTGACCGCACTGTTTTTGACGCAATGCATGAAGTATTCCTACAGTCTTGTAGGCGCTTTGCGTTTCACGTCGAGCGGTGCTGAACGCGCTGTGTTTGACGCAACGCGAAATTACTGTGCTCTCAGGAAATGAGAGATTTTGTCGCCTTTTCTCGTTTGTGTTTTTTTCTGAATCCGATTTGCTTTATACCTTCACTTAAAAAAATCGCTAGGTCGCAACTAAACTAACTTCCCGGAAAAGCGGGAGGTATCGCCAGATTTGAAGGCGCTCTAAGCGTTCGGTTGGGTCACGCAACTAAACTAACCTCTCGGCAAAGCGGAAGGTATCGCCAGGTTTGAAGGTGTTCTAAGCGTTCGGTTGGGTTACGCAACTAAACTAACCTCCCGGCAAAGCGAGACGTATCGTCAGATTTGAAGGCGTGCGTACGGTTGGGTCACGCAACTAAATTAACCTCTCGGCAAAGCGGGGAGTATCGCCAGATTTGAAGGTGTTCTAAGCGTTCAGTTGAGTCACGCAACTAAACTACCCTCCCGATAAAGCGGGAAATATAGCCAGTATTTGAAGGCTCTCCCGGCGTTCACAAACTAACAGTTCACTAAGCGTTCACTAAAACTCGCCAGGTTCCAAAAGATTTTCAGGCAGAACCAACATTTATTTCAGTCATATAAGATTAAGCAGACGACTGCGATGTGAGCCTTATAAATGCATTATATCTCTTGCACCAAGAAACTTAAAGTTCTGGATCATCCCAAAAAAGCACCTATCTGCACCTATCCCCTCTGCAAGAGACTAATCATAGGCGTGGCTAGGTCATTTTGCTGGGGGGGCCTGGCCCCCCACCACCGGGGGGTCTGGGAGATATGGAATATCCCCCCTGCTCGGTGGGGGGTCCGGGGGGCCTCCCCCGGAAAATTCTTGAAATTTCAACTCTATTTGAGCTCATTTTGAGGCACTTGTGGCGCTAATCTTCCTTCAATTTCTGCCTAAAAATCACCCAGTTTTATGCATTTCAAGGTTAAAATACTTTGAAATTGTTGCATTCAACAGGTTATTCTATTTATAGGCATCCTCTCACGGGCCACGGCGACAGAGACTTACCGTTGAAGAAGGTGTTTTTGCACCATCCAGAATTTCGGGGGGGGGGGGGTCCAGATGATACTATTTCCAATTCTGGGGGGGGGGCAGGCTCCCCTGCCCCCCCTTCCTACGCCTCTGCCCATGTGGTCACCCCCTTAATCCGGCCCTGCATTCATGTAGACTACTCAAAAGAAGTAGAAAACTCCGGTAGTTCCAGAGTATTTTGGACTGAGTACAATTCGGAATCTGGACTGTAAACAATTCAGATTGAATTTTGGACTATATGTACAACTCGGAAACAGTAGACCATATCCTCCGCGATGGGCCGGGTAAGTCGAGTTTCTTCCATCCCAATTACGAGAAATTGTCAACATCGCTTGAAATTGCTGCAGCATGTTCCTGGCAATACTCGAAGTCTTCCCCCCTCATCCATCGTGGAGCGTATGTAACTTTGCCGCCAAAACATTTGAAATGGAATCATCGCTGCTGCAGCACCATCCACCCGAAACAACACAATAATGGCGATCCACGATCAGCTGACGCTGGTAACTGTGATCACTGATAACCTCGGGTCGCTTTAGAATTTAGCTTTTTAGCAGCTTTACAAGTCAATGTTTTGTGTTTTTACAATGTGCTTACTCAGCTTTTCTCGCCCTTAGTGGAATTTAAGTAATTCATAGCATATGAATTTAATGCTACCTGTATTCCGCGTACTTAAATCGTGTAAATATCCCATTGAGTACTGTGATCATTCCACCTTGTGTTTCGGACCTTATTACTCAACTATGACGGAATCCGCATTCTTTCCTGAAAGACAATCATTTATCGTGAATTAATAATTGAACAATACTTATGAATCATCGTGTTTGTCTGATTAATCTGTGAAATAACTTTGATGTTTTCTTAAGCCCTCGCCTTGAGGTCTTTTCTTGCTTGATGAATTTTTTGCTGCTGTTTATGTTTTTGCTCTGACGTAAGGTAAATTCAGATCATACTGACCGTTTCCATACCTCTTTTGATCCGCTGATCTTTGAAGAGGGAGACCCCTCAATTCATAGCATCATTCTCTTTCATTCAATTCATTTGTTTTCTTAATCTGAGAATTCTCCGTTGATCACCTCTCGTAACTAACTTCTCTAGAAGTTGCCTCTAACCTACCATAATCCATAATCATAAATGATTGCTCTGAATTAAACTGTCTCTCTTTTTATTGACTAAAGAACACAATCTTCATGCCCTTAGGTCAGAATTTTCATTAGACTCAATGTTCAATATTCCCTCTTCGATAAGCCAAGTTCCGTCACGAAATCAGACTTTAAGGTAGTACTTTTTTCAGGAGGTAGCTTATCTTATCAGACTTTGAATTTCATTTCATATCACTCTCATCCATGCAATTGTAAGGTCGAAATTTTGTCTGAATGTCTCATTTTTCTCACTCTCTTGAGCAGCTGTGGGAACTGCTTCCGCCGAACTAGTCTACGGAGTACGTAAGAAATCATGGAAGTTCAAGGTTAAAACCATGTTTCTAGCCAACTATGCCCCCATAGGAGTGTACATGATCGCGTTACTACAGTATACGCGTATAATATAGCTACCATCATGCATCGTATTCGTTGCCGAAAGGCAGGCATTGAAGTGGATCGCATTTAGCAAAAAGGAACCAGCGCAATTACAGTGTTTTCAAAATTGTGCAACTTCTTCTTCTCTATTGAAAATATACCGAGCATATGTTTAGAATTAACATTTACAAACTTATTTTCCTTTAAAATTAAGAATTATTCGGTAGGAAGCAGAAACTTTTTGCTGTTCTTGAAGAATTTTTACAACACTGTAATCGCGCTGGTTCTTTTTTGCTAGATGCGATCCAAGTGATAGCAACCTACGGATACTTGATAATGACTTGACAAGTGATGTTGAATATCCGTCACCATTGAGGAATACGCCAGGCACTGAAGCTCTGGGGTAAACTGCCCCAATATTAACAGGTCTGAAGATCGCATTTGTTCATTTCTACTGCACCATTTTAAGATTGTGCAGATTGTTACCCCTCGAATAAAATTTGTAACTTATTGGTCTATTATTTTTGTTATACAGGTGTCATACGTGGCATGTCAGTAGCAGATGGAGTGCTAATAAGTCCAGCCTCTGACTGTAATTCCAACAATCTGAATGAAACAAGCTGTGTTAGCAATGCATCTTCACAAGACTTTGTGCAAGATAATTCTGACTATCAGTGGATTTTAGATTTTGGGTAAGTATCAAAAACAAGATCTTGTTTTATCTGCCTTGTCACTTACTCTACATACATAGGAAATACAGAACCCTCTAAGAGGAACATGCATATAAAAACATTAAGGGAGCAACTGTACACTATCCTGAGCCCTTTCACAGTTGATGTATTCACATACAGACCAAAGCATTGCCACAGTCATTTCTAATATCGACTGTGAAACTATAAGACCTTATATCTCGTTAGCAGTGTTCAAAAATCTCCACTCCCATTTTATTATTATGAAGGAGGATAAACCTATATCATTCCTTTTTCACAGATTCATCTTCACAAATACTTGGTGAAAAATCTCGAAAGGTTTTAAGAATTAATATTAAGTAGTTTTTCATCTAAGAAATAAAGTATGACAGGAATTCTACGTCGCACAAACTAAGATCCATGGTCTGGTAATTTCAACGGCAATATGTAATGAAGCCTAACCAACGAGATATGAGTTAGCAATTGTAACCTTGCAATTTTTTTGCATCATAGGTATGTTACAAGAAAGGGGATAGAAGCATTTTAAAGGGAACTTCAGTTTGACGATAAGTTTTCTCATTCACAATCGATACGAAGAAAGAAAACTTGAAGTAGCACTTGTGGAGAGGAAAAATGAGAATCCCCCCCCCCCAAAAAAAAAAAAAATCTAGTAAAATTTATTTTTGATAATCAATGTGGTCTAAAAATTTTCTTTTGCCATATAATCCGCCTAATTCAGCGAAATTTGTTTTTTTTCAACAGAGACAGAGAGGGAAGTGTACATCATCATGCTAGTATTTTGTCGTCATCTTACTACACCGATGATGTTGCACTGGACTTTGATGCAAACCTTGCCGAAGTTGACATGGAGAACTTCCGCAGGGAGGACATTAATGATTTCCTCCATAGCCTTCCATCCATTTGTTGTCCGGCCGAAATGCAGGTAAAGTGGCAGATTTTTTTCCTCTCAATCATCTCTTTACTCAGCAGTCCAGTAGTAAAATTTAAGTCATTTACATTTGTATCATTTTGTTTTTAATTCAGTTTAATCAGGAGGAGCATTCATCAGGGCTAAATTTTCTAGCAACCGAATCCCATTATTTCGTGCAAGTGAGGAACTGGCCAATGTTTTCTTTCTTTTTTCAAAAATTTTTTTTTAAAGGAAATTTTTAAAGAAAGTTTACCAGTACCACCAACACCAGTAGATAGCATAAAACGTTAGCATAAAACGTTAAAAGTGAGTATTAAAAAAGGAAATAAATAAAATGAAATCATGGGAAAAGAGGGGCTTTCATTATTCCATTGTCCGAACTTGGTAATTAAAAGAAAGATCCTATTGAATTTTTCCATAGATTCTCAGGTGATTTGATCACACTGCTTGAGAGGAAATATTTTAACTGACACTAATACTGTGATAATGTTCTGTTACAGATGGAAAGACAGGGAGAAATGTTCGCAAGTGTTTCGGGATCAATGATGGTCCGGTTTGACCTTGATTCTTCCATGAGCCCTCACAGTAGTTCTCAGGTGAGACTTCTAATACAGTAAGATTATATTTAAATGCAAAAATCTTTTTGCCGTTTTTGTATTTTCCTTTAGTTTAATATATTATAAGTAAATACAACCCTCTACCAATAAAATTTCTCCCTTGCGCAATTATTGCCTACCAATTGGTTTGTCAGGACATCTCTAAACTTTTTAAAAAGTACATGTAATATTATTTTACTGTAAATGTATGCGCAAGCAGCTCAGAAACCAGTAGAATCCCGTTTATCACATGATTTTAGTTAAAGGGGGAAAATAACCATATTTCTTTTTCTATCCATCCAAGATTGCATAGTGGTTAGGTGTTGTTTATTTAAAATGCATTCTTGTAAACTGTGTGTAATGATTGCAATGCACCACGGCAGTAAAAACTCGTGCTGTTTCTCTCAGTTCACTAGTTCCAAGATCCTTGAATGTAGAGTCTTAGGGTCGTCCTCATAGTTTTATCCTAAACAGCAAGGCCTCTGTAAGCTATGAGAATTGCATTAGTTAAGGAAGCCTTAACTTTGAAAGAACGACTTTAGATACAGTAATCCTCCCCCCGCCCCTCAGCAAACGCGGCAGGGGTGATAGTTAACGCCATTGGTTGATGCCTTTTAAAAATTAAATTTATCAGCTCCAAAAATTTAATGTAGAACACTTTAAAACAGGTGCGGAAATTTTGTTATCTTAAAATTATTTTAAAAATTAATTTAATGTCTCATTTAATGTTTTTCAGGAGGAATCAAATGAATCTTCAATATGTAAATCTGAGCTGCTTTTTTCACCGGTGAAAGATACACTTTTACCAGTTGATGCCAACTACAGTGTTGACTCCTTAGACTGCGGTGAACAGGATATGATGCTTACATGTTTAGCAAATAAAGAAAACTACACAATTGCATTTGAAGGATCCACTTTGATGCATGGGTCAGACGACTACCAAGGCACAGGTACTAAATTGAAGAACTCAAAAATAGCTTTGTACACATTCTACCATAGAAACATAGCAGTTCTGTGAGGTATTGGTCATTTTGGGTGAATTTGCTGAAAGCTTACTCAAAAACTTAAAGTAAGCCTTGATTAGAGGCCGGCAGCTTAAAAAGCCGAGATTCCATTCTCGAACTGATTACTGTTGCTCCTCAATTATTCAAAAACCTCTTAAATTCGAAGCAAAGGCTTCTTCCCTTAAAAATCTTTAGATAATTTGAACAATTCCAACAAATTTATATAGACTTCTGACCTGAGAGCTATTAACAGGCCCATTCTGAGCGCCAATACCCTGAATTTATTCACTGTCAACCCTTCTCTTATATAACGGCTGAGCTAATGTCCACATTTATTCTTATCTTTGTTTATTTCTTCCACAGAGGAAAGTGAAGAGGGAACTGCAACGACAACTAGTGATTATTCATCAACTCCTGATAACAACTCAGTTGTGAGTCACAACAACGTTTCACTGTCTAATGCCCACCAAAAATTGACAAAGAAGCAGCAGATTGCAATGACGAGTTCGGAGGCGCTTTACACCACATGGAGCAAACTCAAGGACAAGCACTCAGCAACCACAGAGACTCTACGACGCCACCCCTCCGGAAATAATAACATCACACAAATTTCTAACTACTCTCCTCTTGCTAAGGTTAGTGGTCTATATGTGAGAGAATTATCTTGGCTGGTTAATAATAATTAACTGCCCTTGTTTTGCCATCTTTTGTCTTTTGAAAATGGGACCTCAAAAGCAATGGACCTTAAAGGTCTGTAAGTCAAACTTCCTAAGCACACCATATTCTGTTGCTCCTCTGACGTAAGAGTGTAACTCTTTTTTGAATAAGCCCAATCATCCTTACAACTCCCTGTTTTCCAGGGCTCTCATGAAAATTGAGATTCGCTCTTACGTCAGAGGAGCGACGATTTGTGATGTTGCGCTAGATTGCAATTGTGGAACATCTCTACTCATCAGAAAGTCAATCAATGGAATAAATTACCTCGGATTCGAAAAATGGAGCTTGCTAGTAAAGATTGCCTCTACAATTTTAGGCTTCAAGTATTAATTCGAGGTTGCTTTTCTTAGCCTCTGTTTTCAGGGATACATTATGGGAGTTTATGTGAAAAAATAAAATGATCAATCATCTCAGTCATCCAGATTTTAGATCTAAGGTAAAATCTCACCATAACAGCTTTCAGTCGAGTGGCAAAAATGGTTGCTAAATATGATGTTGTTCCGATACCAATGTCATCAATTTGATCAAAGTTAATCGGAAAGCTTAATATCATCTTAATTGAAGTACCAAATTAGCAAACTGCGCAAGCTGCATTTATGACCAAATTAATCGAATCATTGAAAATGAAAACCATCTCTTTTCGGGAGGGGAAAAAACACAAAAAAAACAGTACAGGTCTAAGAACCTTTTTCAAGGTTTGCATTGTGTTCGGTTTGGATCCAAAATTTAAGGTTTGCACTGCCCCTGAGACCATCTTGATTCCTTTTAATGGTTACCAGAAAACATAGGGGTTATGTAATGGTAATGCCCTCTTTTTCAGTTCCTCTATTATTACTTTATCTTCTATCTTCGTGTTGTTTTTTTTTTCAGTCTCTCTACAGAAATATAAGCCGCTCCTCGTTCCTGAAAAGTTTAAGCCTCTCAGAATTAGATTCTTATCATCAAATGCGATTGCGGAGAAATAAGCCGTATGCATTCAACAGCTCCTTGTTAGCATCATTTGAAAATGAGGCAAAACTTTTTGGTATGTCACTCAATGCATTACATCACTCATGTTTGATCTAACGTAATATTCAAATCTAGCCTCTTTAAGTCTTAAGTGACCTGGAAACAAATCAGAGCACATTCTTTATCGACACGGTCTGTTGAATGGGCCAGAAAACTACGTGTGGTATGCACAAAAACATGGAATTTGAAAGGCTTTTTAATTTGAAAATTAGATTACTTTATTTTTGGAGTCAATATCATTTTTACTTGGGCATAAGTAAAGCAGCAGAGTGGAATTTACATTTAGTATTGGTAAGAAGATATTGAAGTTTCAGTTTCCTCTCGAGTATCATTTAGAGAGTTTATGTGAGTTGTCTTTTAAACAACAAATGGAAAATTTACTTATTTATGCTTAAAAGTTGTCAATCAGTTTGTGTCAATTGTTGATTAATGGTACACTCATGACACTTAAGAAAGAATCATTTATGTTATTTCTTTGATTTAGTTTTTGACTCTCTAGCTACTGGCCCGTTTTAAGAAAATCTTCTGACCGTATTCCAATTTGCAGCGTTTTGAGTGAAAATAGCTGATGTCTAAAATGCCTAGAACGACAGTAATCATTGTTTGAATAGGCTTTCAATGCTCATGAATTTTTGGACTTCTTCTCTATTTGCCATCACTCTTTCTTTTGGGAACATGTTGTCAGGACTTTGACAGCTTCAGAATATTCCTGGCATAAAAGTCAGCAAATCAGAGAGGTTATCAGTGACTTCTTAAAAGAAAATTACTCGAAGGCAAATTATTAACTCTGTAGCATGCAGGCAAGGCACTAGAGGCAACTAATGTTCTTCTTGGTAGTAAATATGTGAACATCAAGGCATATGTTAAGTTTAATTAATGTGATCTTACTCAGTTTTCATTTTGTGTGTGCGTGTGTTCTTTTATTGCAGGAAATGTGAAAATCTTTAATATCCAAAATAGATCCAGCTCCGAATCCTCTACTAGTCTAAGCACAAAAGCAAGCACAATTCACTATACAACACCCCAGCATAAAGCCAACTTCAGTCTAGTCAAACTTTTTATCGAACAGAAGTCAGCAAGCAATTATGCGATAGATCAGTCAGTGTCCAGCGAGCGTGGATATTGGACCTCAAGCAACACAAACAAAAATGACAGCAAAATAGTCAACAAGCAATACAAGATCAGCAAGTCACTCAGTGATAACTTAAATAATAAGTCTCTGAACAAGATGAATAAAATAAATGAGAATGACTCAGTAACAACTTTTGAAGATAGTTTAATGAGTCAGAACAAAGATAAGACTAAGTCCCAGCCTGCTGAGTCGATAGCTCTGCTGTGTAGTTGTAACGAAGAAAATGATGTAGATTTAGATGATGTTTTAATGAATAGTTTTTCACTCCAAGATGAGTGTGATCCAAATGCCAAGTCATGTCAGAATATAAATTACAAGCTACAAAAAATGTACTATGAAAATAATAAACTCTTGTCTGAAGCCAGCAAGAGGTTATCATCAAGATGTCCTGTCCACACAGTAGATAGGAGTATGCAAACATCACTTTTGAAGTCCACGTCGCCTACTAGCCTTAAAGTCAATACACAAAAAGAAGCGCCTCTGTCCAAAAATAATAATGCGAGTACAAGTTCCAGTGCTGAAGGACAGGTATGTTTTAGTTTTTTACCCAAATTGTAAGAAGTAAGCTACCATGCAAAGTCCTGCAGAATAAAGAGCCAACCATTAGCATAATTAACAAGAAAAAATATGTAAATTAACAACCTTCTAGTTCATTCTTTTTAAACAATATACAAGATTGTCATCAACAATAATGCAGTTGCAGTTATTGCTGAAGATGAATTACTTATCCGAAATTGGTCCAGAAAAATTGTTTTGAAAAAATGTGCAAGTGAGTCGTTAGTATATACATATATATTTTTCCTAGAACTATCCTATGCTATCTATCATCTAAGGTTTTACACTAGCAAAATTATTATATTTGAGAGCATTCTCATGCCATTAAAAAGCTGTATAAAATGTGCTCTCAGAATTTATTGCCTCTGACATTGTCAGTTATTTTTTTACAGTGTTGACCAACGAATTATCCTGTTACTCACTCGCAATTCAACAGCTCTTTGAGTATCCATTTTTTCTGTAATATTGTTAAAACAACATGTGAATTTTATCACTTGTAATGAGACATCATGAAAACAGATGAAACATCAGAAGTATGTTTCTTCAGTTTTTTACGAGTGATCAAATTTTTGTTTTCAGAATTCCTATAAATTATTAGTAATAAAAATTTTTAATAATTAATTTTTTGTGGAACTTCAGCTACCACCAATTTTAAAAAAGTTTTCTCTACTCTCCTACCTATTCTAACTTTTTGTATCATATTGAGATTATATGATTGTACGTCAATTGTATTTGGTATTTTTCATCTATGTTTAATACTGTTTTAAAAATCTTGCAGGACCCTATCAAAAAGCCTGTGTACATCATGTATCCAAACTACACTTTACCTGACTTAAAATTTTTGAAGAACCCAGGAACAGAGCTTGACTTGAACAATGTCTTTTTGATGCCTCAAAAATTCGTAACCTCTCCCACATCCGAAAGTGCTCCGCAAATGCCGCAAGTCCCAGATGTACAACCCAAGCCCAGACCATTTTCTTGTGGTGACCTGGAGGCTTTAAAGAAAAAAGGTAACAAATTAATTTTGTTGTTGAATGGTTGTCAAGTATGCTAAATATATATTTTGTAAAAACCAATCCATTTCAAAAGTGTTTGAGTTGTGGAGTGTCATTGCAGTATTACTGTACAAATATTATACAAGAAAAATTTTACCAATTCGATAATAGTGAAAAAATGCAATTCATAACAATCATCTTAAACAGTTTGACAGTCAAATTGATTGATTTTAAACAAGCAAAACTCCTTATACACAAATGTTTCAGGAAGCAATTATGAAAAAAAAGTTAATAAAGTATGTTTCGTGGATAGGGATGGAGAACATTAAGTTTTGGTGTGACAAGTTGAATGAACAAAATACAGGTAGAAAATAATCATATGAACTAATGAGATTTCAAGAACAAAATTCGAAGGACCAGAATTTACATTTTTTGCGTAACAGTCAAAGAAAGTTTAGATAATAATTTTGCAATTGAAAATATTGAATGTCATAAATAAAGTGAATGGTAACTGTCGAGTGAAGCAGCAAAAATCTTTCAAAGGAATAAAAAAAATTAAACACAGAGTTTAAGTGCCTGAATTTGATAATAAACTCCAAAGTTTAATATTCAACTTAAAATACTTTCATGTTTTCTGAAGTTATGGAAAATCTTTTTTCTTTTGTTACAGGGTTCAGTCATATTCGCGAGTGGGATTCACTGGCAATGTTACTTCCTCGTGATTATCGCCGAGTTCTTTCTGAGGTCCCGGAGCTCCACGAACATTTTAAAGACAAACTAGATGAAGTTCCTAAACCTTTGTTCTGCTTATCGCCTCCTCCTTATCCAACTAATCCTAAACGAACCACTAGTCAAGATTTTGAAAAGCCCAAGCGGCAAAGTAGTTTTAGCTCAGACGGATACTCAGATTGTGAGAATCGAGGAAAGAACGGGTCATTCTCCAGCACAGCCACTCACCAAGGCTCGTCTGGTTATAGAGGATCTTCCACTATTCTCTCCGATTCGGGTTCGAATCAGTCTCACCTTCCTGGCTCGAACCCTATGTTTGTGTACAAGTACGACAGTGCAGCCTCGTCTGAAACAAGCTTGAAGACGCAGAAAGAAATGCGCACAATGGAAAATGAAAGGAAAGCTAGTGACTTCAAGCTAAAAAGTATCCTAAGAAATGCCTCGTTGGAGAATTTAAAGTCTAGAAAAAATACCCTCAACACCAAGAGGTAGGTTCTGCTGTCTTCGTTTTTAACCTTGGCATTCTCTCTCTGTTTTGTGAAGAATGTCCCTATCAATCAAGTACCTTCAGTCCACAAGTTTCTTTAATATCCTGCATTTTTCTTTTTTCAAATTGTTAGATATAAGTTGATAAAAACTGAAAAAAAAATTGCAAAAATTAAAGGAGGAAGAATATGCCTAGCTTAGAGCATAGTAGATGTTAGAGTTTAGCATTCACTCTATATAGATTTTTGGCACTGTAAGCTTTAATGCTAATTCGCACTGAGTTGCAAGAAAAACAAAGTTCAAAGTAATATCCATTTCGACACCAGCTGGTTTTTATTAACGTAGAACCAACGAAGTACAAATGACAAGATGAAAATGAAAGGAGCTAAGAAACGGAAAAATAGACTTTATGAAATGAAAATGAATATTAGGGAAAAAATTAAAAAGTGTTGACAGTAAAATAGTCATTTAGAGAAGTAGTAAGTGAAAGAATAGTATTCCTAATTTTGTTAAAAAAAAGAAAAAAAAAAAAAAAAAAAAAAAAAAAAAAAAAAAAAAACAAGTTAACAGTATGAAATTTTAATGTCTTGTTTTGTATGATAACGTTTTCAGGTACAGCATGTTTGAGTTTGGGGATGCAGAAACAAATACTGTTTCAGAAAATAACTCCAATAAAATTAAAAGACGATCGTTACCTGAGCACCTTCAACCAAACAAAGTAAGTTCTCCTTGACTTCCTTTACGTGCCTCTTCATTGTGGTGAGCTTCTCTGGTCTACATTTATGTCCATATCAACGGTGAAACTACCAAACCACGTATCTCGGTTTGCGACGTCGCAGACTTCCTGCCATACTTTATTATTTAAATAGAAAACTACTCAACGTCAATTCGTGAAAACTTCCGTGATTTTTCCTCTTTGTGCGGAGAAAAATCTGTGAAAATTGTAAGAAATGACATTGATTTGATCTCCTTCAAAAAAATAAAGTGTGAGTGGAGATTTTTAAACACCGCAAACGAGATACGTGGTCTGGTAGTTTCACCGTCGATATATGAAGTCTTTCAAGGAAAGAGAATATTACGAAAATCATTCTTTAAAATTTATTTTTGATCAGTGACGGTTAAATACAGCTTTCTCACATATATAAGGTGGTTACAATTGTCATTGCTTGATGTGTTGGCGCATAGATTTCCAATTCAATCATACTTAATCTAAAATCTTCCATAAGAAAAAAAGTGAAGAAAAGTCTACAGCTGAAGAATGACCATGAGCTCATGCTATTTTTCACCTCTAACATCGACAGAGAACCCGTGGAATTCGGTGTAAAAGTTCAGCAGTAATCGCAAACTGGGTATGCTGCTAAAAAATTAATTTTATGTTGCTACATAATTTTTTGGGCTTTGTGTATTTCTCTTATGGACATCAAAATTAGGGGGAAATATATACATTCTAAGGTTGTGCCAATGTGGCGCAATGGCAAAAGACTATTTGCACCTCATTCATTTGTTTTTAATTCCATAGGAACATGTACCTGAAGATGAAGGCATTATGTGTTACCAGGATGATGTCGAGGCGAGGAGACTAGAGGACCTTTTAGAAATTAGTGGCGGTTTTGAACAGTGGCAGGAAGTTGATATGGCCAAACTTAGAGCTCAGGTAATACTTAATTTCACCAACCATTTTAAATTAAAGCCCAATTGAATGTAAAATAATTAATTATGCGATCACCACTCAATATGGAAAACTGGCAACTTATTGAAGATAATCGTAGATACTAACATTTTTTTAAATTTCTGCAGTAAAACCGTGATTCATTGGATTTCAGGAGACAGAAGAGATCGTCTGTTAAATTGCGGAATCCGTCAATTCGAACTGGCTAGAAGCTCTTGAAGGGACCGGAGTATTAATCCGCTAAATTGCTATCCGAAAAATTGAGGTCTTACTGTATTTTCAAAAAATCTTTTAGTACATTTTTTCTACTCCTGGAATGGGAAGTCCTTACTGCTTTCATCCAAAGATTTGAGTTAGAAACTTCGGTAACGTTGCATGATGTCAACAAACCCAAAATCTGATCATGGAGTCAACAATTGTTGACGTCGTCCTCAGGCAGTGAAATGCCAAAATGGGCCCTGAGCATGGTGTCAACGATCACGGTATCAACAAACAGAAAAACATCTTCCTTATAAGTAAAATTAAAAAATTAAGTCTACAGGAGAGATTTGGGTCACATATGGTTAGATTAGGTCAATTTAGGTCAGGACTTGTATGATTAGATTAGGTAGGTAAGGTTAAAGTTAGGTAGGGTAAGGTCAGGGAAAGTTAAGTTCTGTGAAAGTGGGTCTAGGTCTTCTAAAATAAAGTTGGGTAAGGTTAGGTTAGGTTAGGTTAGGTTAGAGTAAATAACACAAGAAAAAAGACTTGAAATTTGAAAGATGTTATAGAGGAAAGTTTTAAGCTTTGTTGACGCCGTGATCATCTATCTTAGGAGTCAGAATTTTTCATTTTTGGATGATCATGGTGTCAACAAAAACTTAGAAAAACTGTTTGTTGACACCATGATCGTTGACTCCATGCTAAATCAACGTATAGTCTTTTTACAACTTATGTTATGAAAACTTTTATTTTTTGGCAAGTTATGTATCTTTAAGTATTTCTGTAATGAAATTCATTTTCTTTATTCACAGGTCAGTCATTTTTTGAGTCAAGCAAATCGGAAATCGGTCAGTTTTAATCAGACCACCACACCTCTAAATTCCCCCAATATATCATCCGCTCCACCTTACAGACTGTATCAGGTAATGCACTGTGCTTTTGAAGCTTCCAGATGAACGAAATTATATGTTTGAGAGAGAAGATGATTTTTCGCCATTGACGTGAAAGATCAGAATGGTGAAAGCATTCAAATAAGAAGATGAAGGTATTATAGAGGTTGTTACCTTAAATGTACAACTTACTCAATTCTAAAAAGATTCTGAACTACAGTTTTCACAACAGTGATTGATATTAACACTCGGTCATTTTACCCCCATCACTTCAGCCACTTGAGTTGTTGTTATCCATACTAGTAGCTGTAATCGCTGTTAAAGCTACTTTCTTTGTGACAGCTATGTCATATTGTTTCAGGCATTTGTTTACTAAAATAATCGCTTTGCTAAGAAACTGTCACTTTTTTAATGACATTGTATCTTCCCATTCATTCTAATTACAGTAAGATCTTAATTTATCGGATTGCAATTTAACAGCTTGATCTTCCGGCTTCAAGCTAATTTGAATTACCGGATTCCACGATTAAATGGATCGATTTGTCAGTCCTGTGAAATCCGATGAATCAAGATCTTACTGTATTACTGTTGGTGAGGATTTAATAACCTTTTCATTTATTACAGGGAAAAAGTGGTGCTCTATCCGAAACACCAATCAAAGAAGAAGGAGAAAGTCCTGAAAGTTTAACGGAACAGCTTAGGTTACAGTGGATTACGTCAGTTTCCCACAAAAAAGGTAAGGATAAGAACATATAATGTAAAGTTAAAGCACAGGCTGATTAGTAAAAGAATCTTAAAGGTTATTTATCAGTGAACCCCTTAGATGTATCTTGTCACTGGTGTTTAAAAATCCCTCTTTTTATTATCTTATTTATTTTAAAGGAGAACAAACTGAGACATTCCTTGATGCGTTTTTTCAGAATATGCTTCACGCACAGAAGGAAAATTATGGAAGTTTTTGAGAATTGTTTTTGAATATTTAAAAAATAAAGAATGACAGGATGTCCGCAACTTTATAAACTGATATATGTGGTTTAGAAATTCCAATGTCGATTTCTTTCTTTGGAGGTAGAATCCTTCCACCCAATCTTTGAGTGCCAATGTATTCAGAGTGGCTTTTTTGCACATGAATCTGACTTATCCTAGAGTGTATTTGAAGGTCTCTCTCGTCTTCAAAAAAGGCTGGTATCTCATTCGAAGTCAAATACCATTAGTTTCGAATATTTAGAGCTATAATTTCCATGAAGCTTTGAAGCGCTCACCCTAAAAACACATCTGATGTTCAGACAGTAGAATTTTTAGTTGACTACTTAGACTGAAACATCATTCAGTTTATCACATGAGCTTTGTATGTGTAAAATGCTACTTCTTAGCCTCCAAAAAATCAGTTGCGTCATTGTTTAATCACTTTGTTTTTTCAAGCATGCTCTACAAGTAGCAAAATAAACTTCATACTTTTAAATGAATTAAGTAATACAAAGACTACCAACATATTAACCTACCTTTATGTCATTTTTTTTTAATTACTTTGGTAGGCTTGATCGAGACCGTCAAAGAATCTTCTGAATACGTCATCGCATCCTTCCAAGCTGATGAACCAGACTGCGTTGCACAGCTAGTCCTAAATAATTTGTGTCCAGCCTTGTACGCTGTCCTTTCAGATGGATTAAAACCGACCATTCAAACTGCGTTTGGAGACATTCATAATTCTGTCTGGCATGTTGTTGAAACTTCCGCCCAGCAAGGTAAAATTTACTCTTTTTCCATATCTCATTCTTTTAAGTATAAAAGGAGAAAGATATTTTCATTATTTTCTTTTCTTTTAATTCATAGATATCCCGTCTCCTACACTGAAATCTATCTTCAATATATTGTGTTGTTACGTTAATGAACTTATTTTGTGCCTACTTTAAATTCATTTGATCATAAAGCACTTAATTACATATTTATTTCTAATCGCTGCAATTTTTTGTTCTCTCTTCCAGGGCCCATCACTAAAGGACTGAATGAACTAGTACTTAAATTGAACAGTGAAGATGTGCTTACAGAAGGACTCATCAAGTTCAATGCATTTATTTTTGGACTTCTAAAGTAAGCATTATTCGTCTATTTGATCAGTTAGTATATAAGGAACGATTGCTTTTTGGAAGGAAGTTTTCTATCTCTGTATTTTGATGATGAAACTGCAAAAATGTGTATGTCGGTCATTGTGCGCTAAAATCTCTGCTATTATTCCGTTTTTCCAAAGAGGACCGAACCAACATCATGGCTTGAAATTTTCGTGAAACATCCTTCTTATAAAGAAGAAAAATCACTGAAGTTTCCAAGGGATGCCTTTTAATAGGTTTCCATGTGGTAATTAAAGTAAAATAGGAAGTCTGCAATGCCACAAACCAAGATATGCATTTCTACAGTTTTACCGTCGATACATGCTTCAGGTTTTAGCTTCTTAGTTAATTTAAATCTTTGAAACTAACTTTATACCATCTATTACAATCAAACTTTTACATTGGCAATGTTCTGTACATACCGATGTATCGATTTGAAGGAGGCATCCAAAAAATCTTGGCTCCTACTTTTCGATACCCTTAATTTACTGTTTTCCTGTCAAAACAAATAAACATTTCAAACCTCTATTCTTCAGCTTTGAAATCTTTAATGTTTAATTACATATTCATCTGAATTTCTCAAGGTAACAGTCTTATGTATTTTTTTCCCTCTAGCGTTCATGGATTAGATGCTTGGTTTGGTTATTTACGCACGAGAGAATCTCTGTTGAGCAAACACTATTCCGATGAAGGGTTGCTGCTATCTGCATGTAGAAGCGGCTCAACAGTGAGAGGACTAGTAGATCTACTTATCACCTGTATCCGACCCCTGGCTGAGTTGCCCTTCAAACTAGACCTTCTCTATGAATGCAAACAACTTCACCAAAGTTTACTTCAAATAAGTGTAAGTGTAATGAAATTCTCTCATAATAATTATTCGGTTTCAATCGCGCTGGAGTTACATACTGCTTTTAGACATTTTTTATAATTCTTTAAAATTCAATTATGCTGAAAATTTTATTTGCACTGAAACCTACGAACGAACCGAGTGTTCATGCACTTTTAAATTCTCTCAACTTTCTTCAAGAGAAAAAGCGATTTTTAGGATAGGAATGAATGAATGCTTCATTTTTTCCTATTCTACATCCATTTACTTTCTTTTGATTTTTTACTCTGAAACATTTCTTATTCAGTGCTGTCTCAAGTTTAAAGAATCAAAAGACACCAAAATAAAGCTCTCATGGAAGTTTTTTTAAATATTTGCAATCTGACATTTTGCTGTGAACGTTAGTACGTTTTCAACCAAAGGAGTTTTTAACGGAATTAAAAATTTAGCTTTTTTAAATTAAAATTCATCCCAACATGATCAGATTTCTACTAAATTTATCTTATAAAGTAGCATCAAGTGGCATTCATCTAAATGAACTTTGATCCAAAGATTTATTTCTCTACCATTCAATATTTTTCATTTTAGCGGCACCCACTATCTCCAGTACAATCTAGCATTGGTAGCAATAACCGAACTTCATGGACTTTACGGAAACTAATGAGGTCCCTCCAGAGTCTTGCTGCTCAATCCACCAGTGAACACGAAGATGCCAAGCAAACTATTTCAGGTGAAATTTCAATTTTTTAGCGATTGCTGTAACGTAATTGAATAGAGAAAGGAGCTGAAATATCTTCTCTGCATTCCTTTTTTGAAAGGAAGTCCCTTGCTGCACATTGTTAACAAAGGCAGTAAACACAGTGTTAGTAAAGACAGTTATTCAGTAGAGTGAAGCTTCTCAGTTATTTTGATGAAATATCTATTCAAAAGTCCAAACTCCCCTGTTATCTTCTAAATGGTTGCCAAGAGCTTTAAAATTTGAATATATTTTGAACATATTTTTAGAATTCTGGAGGGGGACCCTCCATGAGAGAATGGGGCACGCAAACTCTTTTTTTCTTTTGATAGACAATTTTCCGTTTGGGGTACATCATTTGATGTAATGCGTCATTGTATGAGAAAAGTATGTAAAAATTTTAAGTTAATAGCTCAAGTTTTAAGAAATTTGTTACACGTCATATTTTTTGGCATGTAAATGCACCCAATTCTTCAAAAAAATCATTAATGCAATTTCAAATCTCATCTTGAGAAGAGCTGCAGGTTTAAGGTAACCAGCAAGATGACTGGTTCTTCCAAAAATTACTATTCCCATTGAAAGGGGATTGCCAGTCCCCTAAAACCGCTACACTTTTTTAAAATGTTCATTTAGTTTGAGAGTGCTTTCCACACTCGGTGGTCAGCAAAAATATCATCCAAAGTCAGAAAAATGAACTCTCTTTTTTGTTATCTAGATCCAGTTAAGGCTCGACCCAGGTCATGTGTTGACTCAGCAGACCCGAGTGATGTTGCCAGTACCGCCCAAAAACGGTGGAGTGGTGTTCTACCAGGCAGCAAACTGGTGACTGCATTTCAGAGACTCGGATGCGATGAAGACGAGTACACGGAGGACAGGTATTCCATTATATTTTCTCTTCTTTACATTCATTATTCTCTACATTTTTTTTCTATCATAAGATTTGGTGGTGATGGGAAATTCTGGTGTAGGTTTTCTCTCGCCATGGATGGTTCATTATTAACTTAAATACCCATTAATTACGGGGTATGAACATTTCTAATGGCATCATCATGTTATTGTAAACGTGTCTGAAAAATATAAAAACTCTTATTGAAACCACTTCTTTTAATTTGCTACTAATTGAGATGCTGGATGTGAGAAGGGTACTTCTTAGGACAATGTTTCATAATCCATGCTGCTATTTCATTCATCGGAAGGAAAGTGAATGCATTCATCTCATCAAAATTTGTTACAAAGTATCCCTCATGATCCTACAGTAGAACTAATTCCGGAAAAATCATCCATTAGCCTCTCCTCTGAAACATGCATTAATAACGGAGATTCTGGAACCAAAAAGTGCCTTTCTGGCACATAGCATCTCAATTTGATCTGTGAGAATGACGACACACCAACGAAGAAAGTTAAAAATGCTCAAAGTTCATAAATGCCATTGAGAATGGCGATCTATTTCAATTTGGGCCTTTGAAATGTCCCAAGGTAATTGTTCTGTGGCATTAAAAATCTTTTTCACATACCAACTTTTTCGCCTACTGCATACTTTTTGTGTCTCTTAAACTTTTTCGTTTTTCTGCAAGGCACACTCTACTACAGGTATGGACAAATGGGGTGCCGAAATGGCAGCGCTGAGAATATAGGCCATCGAGTGACGTCGCAAGTCGTACCATCTTTGCTGCGCAGTTTAAAATGAGGTTCTGGCAGATCTGGTAGCTTCAATTAGCTGTCAGATGAATTTAAAAAATTGATGAATCTCAAAATAACGAAAAACTTAACTAAGAATATGAAAAAATAACACGAAATTGAAGAGACCCTCTCTCAGAACAGAAAGTAAACAAGTTTTCAATATGGCAACAAAGTGGTACCATTTGATGCTGTCAAATCTACGCGTTTCGATGATTTTCTAAAAATCCATTTGTCCATACCTGTAGTAGAGTGTACCTTGGTTTTTCTGAGTTGTTCTGTTTTCATTCTCACTGATTCAATTGTGATAAGAGCCAAGATACTGATGTGAAAATAATATTCCTTTAAAATTTCTCCTCTCATTAAATTAATGTTTGGGATTTTGGGTATTCTCTCTCCATTTCTGAACGTCTTTTCTATTTCTTAATTGGTGTTGGTTAACTTTGTTCATGTTCATTCATGTAAAGCAAAAGCATGAGAATGTCTACACTGACTGAACCCCTATAACTGAACTGAAGAAACAAAGAATATTTTGAAAGTGTTCTTTCTAATTAACATTCGTTCCTTTTAAAAACAATACAAAACGCCTAACATATATTTTTATTAACAGTTCTCAAAGCACATTAACTCTCCGGACGATTCTGGTACTAACTTTAGTGAGAACAAAAAACAAAAAAATGTTACTTTATAAAAATGGCTCAAAAATTATAATGAGCAGATTGAAAAAAATCTAAAGTTCACACAATACTTTACAATCCAACATTTTTTAGGCAGGCTGTGAGACAGGGGGTGAATTTCAAATTCAGCCAATGCGCTCATTGTAGTTTGTGCATCATTTTCTAGGAAAAACAATTTTTTTATCTTGGCTCATGTTATATAATCAAAGCAGACCCATTGCCTACTTCATTTTTAAATGAATAATATACAAATAACTGCTGTGTCCTTTACTTCATTATTAGTTAGAACTTTCTATATTTTTAAAAATATTAAATTCAATAAAGAACGGTCATCTTTATCTACTTAGAAATGAACTTTTTACTTATCCTTCTTTCCTCTTGGTATATCTTATCTTCCAGAATTACTTTTTCCAATTTTCTTGAGCCTAAGGGTTTCTCTCCTTATTTTTTTCTTGCTCGTCAACATCCACCTCATTTTAATATTTTATTTCAGTCTGGAGCCTAACATTAACAACTTCGCTTCCAACAACAACCACAATTCTAGTGAAGATGATACATCGGCTAACACAGCCGAATTAGAATCTGAAACATTAATGCAAGAGGCTGAAAACCTTATGAAAAATGCAACAAAAGACGGAAAATTCAAGCGTTTACAACTTAAATGGGAAATGTTGAGTAGTAAAGACACAAGAACTCCTACCAATGGTAGACTATCTACCCCATCTTCGCCCGCTAAAAGCTGGTAATTAACTGCGTATTTTCCCTTGTTACTGTTGATGGATCAAGATACAAAGTTTAAATTGAAACATTAAACACATCATAGTTGCCTAGGAGTGTACAATTGCTTCTGAGAATAGATTTCTCCCCGAATGAGAATAGATTTATGTACCTAAAAAAGTATGGAACTCTCCCTTAGTTGTGTAAATAAACTCACAACAGCATCAAGACTAATGGTCCTTATTACCCGGTGATGGTTCCTCTCAATGTGATTCCATTTTCTTTGTGTTCAGGAATGCTAACTCTGGCTGAAATTTTAAGATGCTCTTAAAAACTTTTTGACTTGAAAACAATTTCACATCTATTTCACGTTGAATTTAACATTCATTCCGCACAAATTACTCAAAATGTAAGAATTATTTCAGTAAGCCCTCAGTTTATCAGATTGCAATTTAAGGGATTCTATGTTTTGATGAATTGATATTCTGGTCCCTTCAAGGGCTTCAAGCAAATTCGAATTAATGGATCGATTTATCAGTCCCATGAAATTTGATAAATTGAGGTTTTACTGTAGATGGTGATCAAGTACTGAATGGCTCACATCTACATCGTTCCACCTAAAAATCTTTGAAAAAGTTTTCATTTCAATGGAGTTTTACAGAGCTTCATAAAATACGTACCTTAACTTTTTAACCTTCAGTACTTTTCTATTGATGGTTCTGGTATTCTCCCCTCTTTTGTCAGTATTTAATTTCTATACATGTAATTTAAACTAAAACTCAGCCGTTTTGCTGTCCATTTCTCATTGAACACTCTTGCACACCCACAAAAATCATTAAAAGAACTTTATCATTTAATTTTTTTCTTGAAGCATGGCAAAATCACCCTCTCTTTTGCTACTGTTTCCAGGTGCCCTATCTTATTTTTTAAAAAGTTATGAGCCATTGGACATTGCCAAAACATGACATGCTAAGTGCAAAAAGACCACGGCACTATGACGGCAATAAATTCCAACAAATAGTCTCTTACAGATTTAAAATTACAACTAAGTTCCAATGCAGTATGCATTCAAAAGTTTCCTCAGAATATCAATTCATGGATCTTAATTTTTATAAGCAGAGGTATCTAAATTTATAGGAAAGAAAAAAAATATTGTATTTCTTTACGATCAAATATCCTCTTGTCAATCTGTAGATCATGGCCGGCTTCTTAAAAAATTAAGTATGACAGGAAGTCTGCAACATCACAAACCGAGATATGTCGTTTGGAAGTTTCATCATAGATGTAACAGAACATGTATTGATTACTTTGAAAATATTGTGTCAGCTGAATACAATTTCAAGCATCTTGCTGTCATCATAGTGTGTCATATGTGTACTACATGTTAGGAATCTTTGCCAAATTTTATTCTTGAATCATCTTCTTAAATAAAGTTTGTATAATTATTTTTATTTTATTCAATTTTTAGTGGCTCTTCAGCATCAGGCGCTTCTTACCCCAGGTCAAGAATTCCTCGACCCGTCTCGTCTCCTACTAGGAGTAGTGCCCCAATGCCTCCTGTCAAAAAAGTTCTTTCGCCCTCCACTCAACAGTCATCAACTTTAAGGAAACCCTTATCCACACCTAATATTAAGTAAGTTTAAACTTTATTTTCGGATTCTAGTAAAAATGAAAGCTTTCTAATCTGCTCAGTAAAAGGTTAAGTGTTTAAGTATGCATTTATTTAAAAAATAAATATTTCAGGGGTGTCCTATCGGAGTTATCACTTTACTTTTTCACCTTGATTTTGCTTGGCTGATCTCCCAACGGAGCCTTCAAGCAAAATACCAGCAGGAAAGAAAAACAACATCTCCAAGAAGATCTTATGAACTCTAATAGCACACCATAAGGGGTGTTATCCATTTTCATTACCATCATCTCACCAAAATGATGTATAATTAAACAGAGTTAAATAGGAAAGAGCAAATATACATTGTGTTGAGAGTAAAGAAAATGTCTTAGAAGTTTTATTTCTTCCCAGTATCTGTAAAAAGTAAACTGCAATCCCTGATCGCACACAGTACATATTTTTTCTTGCCTCTCTTTCGTATTTGACGGGTGTAAATATGCAAATGATTGAGCTGAAAACTAGTTCGAACTTAATTTTTATTGAAATTCAGTCCAACCTCGATGGCCTAGGATAATATCCAAAGTAAATTTCTTTTGATGGTTACATCCTCGTTAAGACTTCATAAAGGTACTGTAATTCAATTTGCAAAATTGTATCATCAGTTTTCTCGTGAAAGTACAAAAAGAAGAATGATAATGAAAATGAGGAATAAATTAATCACATTTCTTTTGAATTGAATTGAGTTCATTCAACTGTGAGAGAAATGTTTTAAAAAAGTAAAAAATTCATTCATGATCTTTATATTTATAGAAAGCAACTCTCCGCTGAAGTCAATGCCACCAAGCCCCCTGCCCCTAGCAGAATCAGCAGAGCTGATCTCGGAGCAGTGCCCAAACCAGGTGCTGTGAAGGCAGTCAGACCTTCAAGTTTACCTTACAGGAATGCTTTTCTTGTTCGGCCATCTAAAGCATCAGAGAGCTCGAAAAAGATACCTCAATCTTCTGTCAGAAATCGATCTTTAGAACCACACAAGTAAGTAAACTGATCTTAAATTTGATAAGAATTGAAAGTAAATGTATCAGTGACAAAAATATAGGACTGAATCGAACGGATCATAGGTATGAGCATTTCTCAAGACAATGTTGAAATATAAATTCAAAACAAAAATCACCGGTAATCCTAAATCCTGAAAACAATCGTAATTCTTGTAAGTATTAGAGAATACATTAAAAAAAAAAAAAAAAAAAAAAAAAAAAAACAAACACCTTATGGTTTTCAGGAGCAATCACACTTGCCAATTACAATGAGCCTTTAGACAAGGTATGAACTGTATGCAACTGTATAACAAACTGTATGCAATCTGTTTTCTCCTCAAAATTCCTCAGCAAAAACAAATCGTACTGTAGAAAGTCTAAAAATCAACTCCTTGAGAAGATATTTGTGTTCCCAATTAACATTGGTTAAGTAAAAAAAATACAAATTTGTATAGTCAAAGTCCCATCTCATCGGAGTTGAAAATTATTACTACGTGATACCGCGGTCGGAAGGTGATTTCCGAACTTCCCGTCTTGTGAATAATTTCTACGCAAAGTTTTGAAGACACAATATTTGACGTGTTCTTGTAATTAAAACTTTTTCTAGTGGCATATTTGAGATATTACCAACATGATGACAAACATGGTGCTAGAGGAGTAGTACGCTTGTCTCCCTACATCTTTTCAGGAACGATTCTCCTGGAATTTTTGTTATCATTCAATTTTTTTGCTGCAATAATAATCCAAGGGTCTCGCTGAAATTCGGACTAATAATCTTTTCTGTTTTTAAAGTCAGATCTCTAGATTTTTTCTTCCTTATCTCACACATTCTCAGGAGAAATATTTTTGAAAATGATAAAAATGACAGATATTGAGCGGAAGTTTGACCCTAACAACCTGGATTTGTTCGATTTCCTCCAAGTTGAAAAATGTGTTCTTATTTTGTAAATCCATACACATTTCTGCACATGTACCTTTTGTATTGTAGTTACTCGGGAGTATCTAAACTTTCAAGAAATTGTCTTAAGCGTTGTAGCCTATCATTTGAGGTGAAAGAAAAGTTGAAAAAGGTCAAAGGAATTTCTACTTACAAGAACTGTGCCTTTAACCAGCTCCCAAGGTTGTTTAAATCCACTCTGTAACATTTTTTCTTATAATTTTGCAGGTATGTCCAGACTCTGCTGCATAGACTTCCATCTGATAGTGGACATCTTTCTTTCAATGAAGGGGAAAAGTTACGACTTGTTCTGGAAGTTGATGAAAAGTGGCTTCTGTGTTGTCGAGGCGACCAGAAAGGCCTTGTTCCAAGGAGTGCAGTTATCGCCTGCAGTAGGTACTGAATTTCTCCACAAGGTGAGTCATTTAGTCACATTGCTCAAAAAACATCAATTGAAAATTGTTTTCAATAATTTTTTACCATGTGCAGAACAATATTGAAAAAAAGGAACACTATCTTCATTCATACGTGCAATTAAAGGGTCTTTTAGGCATAGCTTTGATTATGGCTTTATTTTCATATATTTCTCATCGCAGGATTTCCCCCAGTATTAGGAACTCAAGGTGGGTCGGTGGGAAACAACTTTTTAAATTGGAAAAGGAAAAAGATACGAATAATTATGGCTTATTAATAGTTTTTTGAGTAGACGAAAAAAATCGTGTGTTTCCTTTTGAGGGTTAGCATCAATCATTTCCATCCTTCACAAATTTGTTCTACAGTTAATGATTTTTAGGTCGATCAATCGTTTTGAAAATCGATCTAGAAGCAAAGTAATAATGATCAAAATTAATTTATTTTATTCGTAGAGAAACTTCAAAACATGAAAATTAACTTTGCCTCCTGGCTTTGAGGTTTCAATTTCAAGTAACATAACGTCATACCCCAGTGATATCGAATGTACCCAACCCAAAATGAATGTACCAAAAATGAAAAACAATAGTTTCAATTCATTGTCTGATACTTCCAATGGGAAAATTTGAGCTTCCTGTGAGCTCTAATTTCGTCTTTGTTTAGCCACTCTTATAAGTGCAAATCTACTGCAGTTAGTAGAGATTTTATCCTCTGTTTTGTTCCAAGTGCAAGTTTTGAACATTAAGCAAACTGTTTTCAGTCTAAGAGGTAGGAAATGTTCTCAGAAGTGCCCAGAGCTACTAGGGTGCAATGTATTAATTTTCTTGAGTGGTTAAAGGTTATCGTCAAATTATCCTGGAGTTAGTTTTCAAAATTTTCATTCTTTAAATTGCTAGCTTGTTTAGGTTCCAAGAGGAACTGTAGGAAAAATCAACATCTCTACCGATGTCCCATTATTCCAAGTTTCCTGCCATCTGCAAAACCTAGAAAATCAGGGATTTTACAGCAACCTGGGAAAATCAGGGATTTTACGGGGACTTGGGAAAATTAGGGAATTCGAAAATTGCAGAGTCAGGGAAAAGCAAAAAAGTCAGAGAATTAGGACATGAAGACATTTTGGAAACCCTAAATTCTTTAGTCACACTCACAATCAACAACTGGAGCTTGAAAATTTGTAGATTCGTAGTGACTGTGTATTAAGCTTTCATGTTATTCAAACTGTTCTTTAAGATATTTGTCTTCTAACTGTAATTTTTAATTTTTTTTTTTTTTTTGGCAGGTATTATGAAGCATTGTGACTGACCTTTGAATTGTATGCTCTTTACCTGGGAGTCAACTTTCTAGAATGACCGTACATGAGCAGGTATAGGCATTCATTAAACTTACAATTAATTTATACAATTCCAAACTTATCAAGCCTCATAGTTAGCTTACTATTATAATGTGGTACTGAAATTTGAAGCAGCTTAACTTGCTCTTGTATCATGCATAGACATAATCTGTATATACTTATCATCCACACTTTGGAAAAAAAAGCAAAAAAAAAAGACTTATATATTTTCTAAGTGTCAAATACTCCTATTATGTAAGTACTAGTTGTTGCAAAGACTTATTAGATTTCTAAGTGCGAAAATTTGAATTTGTAAGAAAAGGAAACAAAAAAATAAGAAAGGAGTAAGGATTCTCTTTGAAACAAAACTGAAAATTCATGTATTCGTTTGTACAGTGTTTTGCCCTACTTTCTCTTTCATCAACATTTTCAATGAGGTTATGCAAGCCTATTTCGTCAGTATTCTCAGAAGAGTATTTTTAAACGGCTTTATTGAGATATGTTCGTGAATTGAAAAGTATTTTATATTTGTATTTTGTACAGTATTTTTCCTACCTACGCTTAAAATGTCAAAAGTGTGCAGTGAACTGTTGTGTCCTTGCACCTTAAATTTCTGACAGCTTTGTTTTTGAAGATCATGCGATTTTACACTCGCAAAAGTTTCCATCTTTTATCAGGCGGAGCCTTTTATTTGTGAGCTGTTAGTGCTATTGTATTTTTACTGTATTCCAAAATTCAGATGAAAAGATGAATTATCTCTCCATTTTACCAACAATTTTTTTAAAGGTGAGGTGTAAGAATTTTAATCTCAATTTTAAATCCCCGCTTTCCCTATTACATCAATGAAAACTCAGATTTTATTTCTTTGATTTCATTTTGTTTCCTTTCTTTCTTCCTCTTGGAAACTCATTCATTGAAATGCCTAGAAGCACTTTAAATACATTTTCTTTTGTTAATTTTATCTTTTGAATTTAATTTTGAAAAGATTAGATAAAATCACTCCAATAAATGAAGTGAGTTGACTGAAGTTACTGCAACATTGACGGTGCTTCGCTCTTTTGTTTTCTCCCTTTCTATTTTTTTTTTCCTCTTATATTTCACGTGCTGAAAATTATTTTATTTAAATAGCGTAATAAGTTTGAAATTGTTTTTCCTTCCTAATATTTTTATTCTATCACTCTTTTTTCTATAATAAATAAAAAAATTTTTTGGTCTCTCATTAATGAATCAAAATGGAGTGTGCATAGAAGTCGCACCCTTCCCAGAATTAACTACTCTTTTTGTCGTCAAAAATTTGATTCCCACGCCTAAAAATTGACTACATCCTTTCCGTTTGTTCAAGCTTTATTTTATATTGGTGTCATCAGTCTGAAATCAGCCTCTCTTTTTCCATCTTGTTCTCTAAATTTTTTCACCTATGCTTTGTACTGATTTGTCTTGCAACCTGAGTGAAATGATTGAACAATTGCCATATCACCATGTTAAAATGAAATTGGAAATATAATTGGCATAATCGATCATACTTGTTTATAGATATGATCTGAAGTCTACTTTTGCTAGATTTTTTTCAGACTTCCAAAGAAATTTATCTAGGAGAACTTACTAATTCACTCATTTTTGGTTAACACCAATCTGATGCCATCAATTGTAGATTATGCTCAAACATATGACTTGTTATAAGATTGTACCCAAGAATTTACTAAAAAGTTTATGTTGCACTAAATAGTAACTCTTGTTTTAACAATGTTTTAAAAACTTCAATAGCAGGTCTATTTCAGCGTATAAAATAATTTGTCATTAAGTAATGAGCTGGAAAACTGGGTGAGTCTTCGATAGTTTCTGTGTTGTAAGACTGCCTCTATGAACTCTGAATCTCCCAAATTGTTTTCATTAATTGTAAAAAGATGAGCTTGTTGCCGCAAACCCTCTTTTTGCCTGCTCTCTTTGAATAAATCCTCTTTCATCTAGAATTTTTTTCTCTCAAAATTTATTTTCTTTTTGTGCCCTTGAAGTATGGTAATTATCTCATAATTCCAGCCCCGCACTTTAACAGAACACAAACAGTCTTATCATTTTCACTGAGCGTTCATCATTTAGTTTTCCTATCCAATTTTCTATCTATCAAATTCTGCTTGAATTCCTCACAAAAAAACCTGAGATCTTCTCTGTAAAAAATTTGATACCTTTTTAAAATTGCTTTCCTTCTCTCTTTCTCTCTGTATTCTGTGAAGAAATGATTCAAGACCAAAGGTCGTATTCTGTCATACCATGTAATGATGCCTCAAGTCTTTAAATCATGCATGTTCTCCAAAATAAATTCAACCGTACTATTCTTCCCAAACCGGACCTGTCATTTCCCCAACCTGTCATACATCCAATGAAATTTGTGACATTTTCTCTCTTTGATCTTGAGCCAAATAACCTCCGAACATCTCTAAATTCTATATCTATAACATGCCAAGTATCGGTGTCAGTGTCTCTTTCTTGTTTTTCTGTTTGTCTGCTTTGTTTGATACTCAAGTGTTGCCATTTGTTGCACTGATATCTCTCTCTGCAGAATAACTGTGAAATAGGACTTTTGAAACTCCTAAATGGAGAGAAAGTAACTTTGAAAATTGTGCAAAGAATCGAGATGATTTTGGTAAGACTTGATATGGCCTTTACAATCAAAGATTCTGTCAGCTTTTTAACTTAAATCAGTTTCAGTTTATTTTGTAGAAAACTGGCCTTCAGTAAATTTATAAGAAGCTTAAACTGCAAAGTCTTTCCAGTCGCTGCTTCCGAATGTCAGATTCTAGTGTAACCAGTACCTCTTTTCTCTCTTTCTTTTCAAAATAGATAGTATAATTTAAGTCATCAAATTGAAAATTAAAACAAGAGGGTAGGCAAGAAAAGGATTTGGATGTGATTAAATAGCAACTCAGAAACCATGCACTCATGATTACATGGCTAAAAATATCTAAAACTTAAGAGTATTTATCTGATCTTTCAGAAGATTAATTTTCAGCAAGCAAACCTTTTATTAAGTTAGATACTTTCCATGACCATATCAAAAAAACCGTGACAACTCTATTTTTTTTCTTTTCTTTTCTTCTTTTTTTTGTTTTTCCCTTTCGTTTCTCATTGTTTCCGATGGGATTTTTTTTGAGGAACCTACTTACCTTTCAGACTTGTGTCCATCTAAATGGAGATTTCAAAAACAACTTTCTGTTTTTCTTTTTTTCTCTCTCATTTTTCCTCCCCTGTCCATTCTGTGTTTTCAAACCACTGAAATATTCAATATCTCTTGAATTACATCCCCAATAGTTTAATCTGCAGTATTCGGATGCCTGTTTTTTCATGTTATAGCTAAGATAAGTTAATGCGTCAGTATTTTCGATCTCTTTTTCTAGTTTGTTAATAATTTTGTTAATGAAATTTGTGCAAAATGTGCATTTGTAATATTATTTGTATCTTTCAACCCTTAATTTTTTCATTTTTTTTTCTTTCTTTTTTTGCCTTTGTATTATAATTTTTTTATTATTATTTTGGTGCTATTAAGAATTTAATTAGCTAAATAACAAATCTGAGAGGACAAAAGAACCAAAGATTTGTCAAAAAAGCAGAAAAATTGCATTGTCAAAAATAAATTTCCCCTTTTTTAGATAAATGTTTGTGCAATGAATGATATGCTAAGAAATTGTGTGCCATGCTTGGTAAAAAATCAGGTTTTAGTGCAGCGGTTTTTCATTACATATTTTATATTCTGCTTTCTCTGCATCTTGTGCCCCGCTGATAAGTTTGAATATGAGTGTTTTAAACAGACCTTATTTTTTATACTTTGTATTGCTGTCAAAGCAGGAATTGCTTGAGCCTTTGCTTCTCTCCTTGTTTTGTCCCTAAAAAGGCTGCAAATATGTAATTGCTGAAGAATATATTTTAGTGGTTTGTCTAGGTATTGAGATTATTTTTTGATCTGGTTGTTAATTCCAAGTAACTCAATTTTCTCTCTATTTCTTTTTCAATTATTGGTTTGATTCAGCTTAAAAATTGACACGGTAACATGATTGATAACAATGTGTCGGCCAACTCATTTTTGAGAGAAGCTCATGACTGTTTCACTCTTCATGAAGATTTTTTCTTATTTTCATTATTATTCTCTTAATTGTACTTTTTTTACTCCACACGTGCTTACTATTCTTTCTTCAGATTTTTGCTTAATTAATTATACTAGCTAATTTGCCATCCTCTTAAACATCTCTTCTTGATTGTTGTTTTGACTTAATTTGCTGTGTATTTTAAATTCTTCCATTCTCAGTACCTACAATTCCTGGAATATGAAATTTTGTTCTCCATCCTCTATGCTGAACCTACTATTTTTTAATGGAAAAAGTGTAATAAATAAACCATTAATTTTTAAATTTTTCCATTTATTTATTCCTTACTTTACCCCACTTAAATATATGATGACTCCAGGAGTTATTTATGTACTTAAATAAAAGGCAAATCATCAATGTCAGGGTTAAAATCAAAAGTTCTCCGATTTAGCCGAAATCATGTTTGTCTCATGTAAAATAATCCCCCGAGTCCAATTTTTCAGTCTGACAAGCTCCACGAATCCGCTAGATCGCTTCAGCAGCGAAAAGTGCACACTTGATGAACTCTCAGAAACGGCTGAAAACTTTCGTTTTTTTTTATCTTTTCTCGGCTCAGGAAGCCTCAGGAAAATTAAATCAGTGAAAATGAAGACACACTAAGCGTAAAAATGAAAATGTTTAGGAGACACAAGAAATTTCCAAGTGGGTGAAGAAGTTACCATAAAAAAAAAAAAAAAAAAAAAAAAAAAAACTTTTCCTTGACACACCTTAAAATTCTTGTCCGGAGTAGGTACTTATTCTTAGCATCAAACAGATTTCTCCTATAGTAACTTTTTAACTGCAGTTTTTTGTGTCCCATGAATATTTTCATTTTTCCTAGTCGGTGCGTTTTCATTCTCACTGCTTCAATTGTGTTAGGTGTGATGAAGACCTGAATTGAGGGGCTTGGAGAACAAGGCGCATAGTGCAGTTATTTATATTTCCAGAAATATGTGTTTGAAGTTTCAAAATTACATAGATCCTTATGACAGAAAGAAAGATTAAACTGACTTTTCTGATGCTTAAAAACTGGAATAAGGGAGCGAATTTTTCGTAGAATGTGCATGAAAACTAGTTTTACTTGAAATCATCAATACCTCAATTTTTTCAAAAACTGCACTTATGCGCCTTGTCTTTCAAGCCTCTCAATTCTAATTTTAAAAAAAGAAAAAAAACTGACCAAATTTGAATTCTAATAAAAATGACATATATTTTAACACACATAAATTTTGTTCTCGTATCACAAAATTATTTTCATAGGTACTTGCATCATGTAATGACAAAAAAAATTAACTTAACATCCTATCAACATAATACACGTAGGTATTAAAGGCTTTTGTGCCACACAAAAGGAACATAACACTGGATACAGCCTAAATTTAAGAGAGGGGATGAGGTCATCCTCTGCATAGAAAAATAAAACTAATAAAAACAAAACAAAGAAAACCGGTTCAACTTAAATTCAGATTACTATGTAAAAATAGAACAGGTAAATATGAAATGGTATCATACAGTGTGTGAGAAAACTTTGAGATGACTCGAGATCTTGGTCATACCTATCAGCTATTTCCACATGACCTCAACAGAGAATGAAATGAGAAAACACATTCCACTGTCTGAATATGACAAAATAAACAATGCAAATAAAGTATCACAATCAAAATTATACTACTTTCATAATTCATTCAATTTTAAATATTTTACGCATATTTTAATTGATTTACTGAAAATATTTTGGATGCTTGAAATATTCTCAAAATCTTTCAAAGGAATTATGTTTTGAGAGAATTACATGAATTCATTGACTGATCCTCAGAAAATTCAGAGGAAACATCTGCAAGAAAAAATCCAAGGATCAGTGTACGTTTACAAAAAATTCATGTATCAAACAACAAAATCTGGAATCTGAATGAAAATTGAAAGCAGAGAAAAGGAATCAAGGTACATGGTGTTTTAGATGGATAGGGTCTTTTTTATTACATACTGCTGATGAGAGGTTTCTATAGAAAAAACATTCTTTTTTCTTTTTTTTCATGTACCTTTGAAATTAAGGCAACATAAATACATTTCTCTACACAAACATACTGATTCATTTCCTTTCTTCTAAGTAATCAAACATCTCATCATATCTAAATAACAATTGCTGAGTAAAAACTGATGATGAAAATATTTCAATAGAGAGCTTATTTTAACAATTTCAAAAGCAATACAAGAGAGACAGAGAGAGAAGAAAGCAATGGAATAAAACGATGACCGATACTTCCATAAATAATTTTTTAAAACTTTCAGATCTGAAGAATTCAATTTCAGGCAGGTGAGACAAACAGGCAAAGGAAGTTTTTCATTGTCTTTGGATGATATTAAAGATTATTTTCAATTCTGATTATTAATTTGGCAATAATTATGATGTATTCAGCAAAAATAAAATTGCGAGCTAACTCTTCCTGCAATGAAACCAAATTTTAGGTGCTTGAGAAATCATGTCAACGAATTATTGACAGATACGGAGCTCAACCAAAAATAACTGTACAAAGAATATTGATCACAATATTCAACTTATAATAATCAATAAAATCACTTTTTCAGTAAGTTACACCTTTGCACTAAATGAGGCTTGATTGAGCAGTAGGATTTTGATGATGAAAATGAAAAAAGCAAGAACAGTTGGCAGGAAACCTCCGAAACCTTCCTTTACATCCGTTAAAAAGGTAAATTGTGATGAAGTTGTGATATAAAATCAACTTTTCTCCTACTCAACAAAGTTGTTGAAAATTATTTCAACACAGTTTCTTTTTGAAACTGAACAGACATTTCTAGACTTGCTGAAAAAATAATCCTACCTAACAGTAACATTAATTTCAGGAGTTAGCTTCATTCTTTCATTAAAAAGATCATCGACAATTTAGTCTCCGCCAAATGACAAACGCTGTTAAAAAGTAAACACAGAAGCAAAATACACAAATATAAACAAGTTGAGGGATGGGATCGATTTCTGCAAAATCCATTTCTGTGAGAAATTTTACAGGGTATTTAAAATGGCAGTATTTTGTTTCACAAGGAAGCTGCTCCCTGTCATAGCCGTAGATCGAGAAAACTAAGCTTTGGAAACCCGCTCGAACAAAACTGAAGTGGTGCATCCACACAAAGTAGAATGGGATATCCTTCAGACGGATGGCAAAACCAAACACCGACATAAGGACAATTGTCACCGGTCCCAAAAATACTGCAATCTGAAAGAGAAAAAAACACATCCTCTTTGAGACAAACAATTATTATGGCTGTTAAAGGTTAGCGGAAGTTAAGAGAGGAGATTAGGCATGCCATTTTATCCTTTGATCAGCTAAGGAAGCCTGATTTTAAAACAAACTCCCATTTCTGTACGAATACAGTGTTTTTAAACACAAGAATAACAATAAGTGATAGAGATGGTTTTTCTGCAAATTTCTTTTATATTTTTTTAGGCTTTTCATATTCTGATGTTTTAATTCCTCATAATTCTTTCAATTTCTAACGGATGCTTGCTAGTATGTAAAAGTGTTCTGCTAAAGGCACATTTTTCACAGAGGAAAATAATGCAATAACTTCTCCCATTTATTAATGGACGGAATATAAGACAGATGCATGAATCATTCTTCTCCTGGTTGTATTTGTAGGTAGAGAAGCCACATACGAAACAAAAAGTATGTTACTGTTAGATAATTTTAACCAGGATCACCTAAAACTGATGATTTTGCTGCATCATAGAAAAACTAAAATGAATAGTTTTTTATTTACAATGGCCAAAAATACTACAACTATACCATCTACGAGACACATTATCGTACTTTGGAGTGAGAACACAGCAGTTTCTCATTGTCACCATAAAATTAGAAATTGGATGGAACTACACAATTGTAGAAATAAGCAACAATGAACTGACCAACTGGTCTGACAATTTCCAAAAACTTGAGTATGACTGACGAATCTCCAATTAGAGGAGGCATGAAAAATTTTAAGACCAAGGTGTTTTAAGCATCTTATATTTTACATGATACATCTTGCTCAATTTAATGAGTTTGATGTTTTCCTCCACAATTTTAATTGTTTCCACAGAGAGTCCATGTTATGAAATGTTATGCCCCTGTATGAAAGATCGACCTTGAGAAATATAACATTCTATATCATACAGAGTCAGTAAGATCAAAAATGAACTATCACTGCCAAAAAAACCTTTTTCCCAACCTCTTTTTAAGGCTAATTATTCTATGGACAGAATCTTGGTATATGTATTGACGCTATTTTCTTAACCAGACCCCCAGTCGCTCTCCTCATGGTTCATATTTTGGGAGCTCAAGTTTTCTGGAAGCATTTATGAGGGTCTTTCATTTGATGAACGATGGAAAAAGTTGCAAAGCTATTCGTAAAAATCTGTCAAGTGTTAAGTTTTAAAATACATTTTCCAGTGACTTACTGTAATAGGTAGAATTGCGCCGTACAGAAACCCAACACTCTGGGCAGTAAGAGATGTAACAGTAGAGTAAACAACAAAGGAAATGAACCTATGAAGTTCTAGTGGCTGTCCAGTACAATAATACGCAGGCACATTATAGATGAGACAGCACAGCACCTGAGGGAAATAAAGGCACATTAACATTGGACGTGAAAAAACACGGAAATTTTAGAATTAATTCAAGATTGGGGTTATTGAGTTTTTAAGTTACCTCTCGAAAAGTAGTTTCGATGGCTAAAGTGCGAAATGACGTATCTCCAATGCGGTGTTTCAAAATTTCTACTCCTAGTTTATTTATTTGAGGGGAAACAAGCCAACTTTACAGCATGAAATTTTTTCTGAATATTCTACTAACAGTGGAGAAAAATTAAGGAAGTTTTCAAAAAGTTTTGATGACAAATTGACCAAAGAAAACATATAGCATGTCAGGAAGTCTGCAACATTGCAACTTAATTTTAGATTACAACGTCAAAATTGCATGACCTCCTCAACCTATTTCAACAGGGATAGTATGTCAGTCGCAAAATACCCCGAGGATAAAACCCAGAATCAAGGCTCAAAATGCGTAGAATTAATTAAATAAACATTAAGAGAAAGGTGTAAGTATGTCGACCTTAAATCTTGTGAGTTACCAATATTTTCAAACTTATGCGTTTTTAATAAAGTGAGGAAACGGAAACAGGAGTAGAGCTATTACATTTTATTACAAAAAGAAGTAGCTGCTATAATGAGTGATCGTTACCTGAAATGGTAATTCCACCAAAATTGTAGCTATCATGTACGGTCCTAGCGAATACCACCTATTAATGTATTCATGTTTCAAAACTCCCATCTCTAGAGGAACTGAAAACCAAAAAAGTATTAAATTACAACTAGAATGAGAGCGATTTGTAAGAAAGTACCGGAGTGAAAAGGAACCAGTCTTCCTTGTATTTTTTGGCTGTCTTTGTAACTCGCTTATGCTTACTTGAACGTAACAGAGTAAAACTGGTAGTTTTTAAACAAAATCTCATAAATTCACGGATCTGAATAGATGTAAAAAATTTCATATGAAATAAAACTTCAAATAAAATCTGATGAGAATATTACAAGTAAGTTGAGAATGAGTTAGTATAAACATAGATCGAGTAACTAAACAATCAACCCATGTAGCGAATCCTAGTGGGTACAATTCTGGTTGAAAAAATTGTAAATTTACTAAAGCTAGGAATCCTTGAAATAATTTTACAAAGCATGACAGGAAAACTCAGCAGTTTTAAACTTTACGCACTTATTGCAATTTAAGAATTGTTTTATTACTTCTTAAAGCATATTTATAATAAATTTTATCGTTTATATCTTGCCTACATCAGACAGATACTGCGTTCCACAATAGCAGAGACTTTTCAAGTCCCATTTTTCATTTCAATTTCTCCTTTCATTCATGTCAATGGTACTTCTACCTTCAGACCAGATGAAAAGACCTACTAATTTGTACATTTTCATCGTTTTTTGACCCCTCCCCCCCCAAAAAAAAAACAGGGGAACAGGGCTCTCGAGGAAATTGAGGTACACCTTAATGTCAGAGGCGCAAAAATATTACACCCATGGAAACAACAAAAATTGTAAATAAAAAATAAACTCAAAGCTAAGCCACAGAAGAGAGTTAGTTAGTTAGTTATTATAATTTTAAGACATTCAGCGACTCAGGCTATTAACGTCTTTACAGTGGATGATTTGAACTTCATTGATACGCATATGCCTCCTACGTAAAAGTTAAGTAAGAAACTTACATGATAGAAGTACAGCCATGTGACCAGTATAGACAAGGAACAGAGTGGTACCGTACAGAAAAACATAATTTCCTAGAACTGAGTCAGCCTTGCTCCCAGCATCATAGTACAGGTATCCAAATACAAAAGAAATAAATAAATGTGCTAACATTCGGAGACCAAATTGAACCTGAAAAAAAATGTATACGTGGAACATGAGCAGTGAAAATGAAGAGCTGATGATGTAAAAAGAGGAAAATAACACTTAACATATTGCACTTTACATTCAGCTCGTACGCCTGACACCAATATACAGTGTTCCCATGACACTGCAGCCCACACATAGGATAACTCTGGCAAGCTGATGTCAGAAACTGATATCTGCAAACTGACAGTGGCAGCGTGAAAACTTGTGTCTTAACACTTCTTGACCCAACTTAGAGAGTTTTTTCAACCATCCACTCAAATTTAACCGTCTTTTTTGCATGAATTTTCAGCGCCACAAAAAAAAATGTAAGATCAGAACTTGTAAACAGTAGATGTGTTGTGAACAAAAAGACAATGCAAACATACAAAACCGGTGCCTAAACTTGCCTATAAAAAGTTTATTTCATTTAATCGTAAAACTTTCATGACTTCATAAAATCTTTACTGCATCTTAGAAATTTGTTTCTTCCCTCTTGAATATAAACAACTAAATAAAGTAATTTAAGTAGGTAAAAGACAAATACTATTAATTACTGTGCTTGATAAAAAATAAAATCCATGAAAAAAGAAATTCTCATCAGAAAAAATACATAACGTAGGATATTAAAAATACTTACAGTATTTCTCCTCAAGGTTATAATATTCCTGCACAGTAGTCGATAGGTTTGAGCCCATAAAGGTGGAGGACTAGGCTGTTTTTTACAAAATTCTAGGACATCTGTTGTCTTCTGCTGATGTTTCCTTAAAACGGTCATTCGCAAACCTGTGGAAAAGAGGAGAAACTTCAATATTTTGGTACAAAGTACCTACATTGGTAATGATTGTTTTTGAGATTGACCATTCTCAAAGAGTTGCAGATGTGCCGAAGACTACTCCCTCCCCCCCCCCCCTTTTTCAGGTGGTAAGTAAAAAAAAAAGGATATTTCTAATTGATTTCTACTAAATTGTTCTGATTCCTCATAAATGTAGATAAAAAATTCCGTTGTATAAACACTGTTGATTGATTTTAAGATTGATAAAAAGCTAAACACTTTTTGCAATACGTAAATAGACATACTACTTTATCAAAATAAGCAACTCATGACATAAATGGATCTCATTGCTCCTTTTTGTACTTTTAAAAAAGTCATTGATTAACCAAGAATGTGTTCATAAAGCTTTGCTTGATGATGGATGATTGAAAAGAATTATAGAAGAGTGAGAGTGACAAAACAGATGGATACTATAAAACAGTAGACAAAAAAATGGGGAAAAATTTTAAAAAAAATAATAAAAATAGATTATAAAATATAAAAAATATAACATATTTGCTTTCAAAAAAATACAGCAAAATTAAAAATGAATATAAAAATAAAAAAATAAAAAAAAACATAAAAAAGATACAAAAGAGGATACTTTCTTTTACAAAATGAAACATTGCTTGGAGAAAAAAAATAGATGAATAGATAAAACACACGTGTAAAAGAGAGGCAAATGGATAGTTCTCAAATGGAAGAAATATATATTAAAAAAACGGATGGAAAGTGCGAAAGAAAACACAGAGACTGACAAGTATGTAAAACTGATTAAGAATATTTGACACTTATATGTTGACGGAGGATAGTGGCATTTTATGGGCTATGTTTTTTTTCAAATACTATATTATTTCTCAATAGGAATGGAACACACATGCTGATAAAGCTATTTGTTGAAAGAACAACCATTTTACTAAAACCTCACTAAAATAATATTGAAGAAACTTTAGGTACTTTGAAAGCTAAGTAAAATTAAACCACAGCAACACTACAAGTGTAAGGAACAAAACGGAGCAGATAAACCGCCAAAAAATCATTAATTTAATAATATTTTGGGAACTAATAATAATATTCAACAGTCCAAATTATGAAACACACAGCCTTACTGCTGCAGTTTTAATATAGAGCTGATATTATTTAAATTATTAGTGACTGAGAACTTGAAACAAGAAAGATAAATTAATTTTATTTCTTAGAATAAAGTTTCTTGGAGCTCTTATCAAAATTATAAGTATTGCCTTAAACTTTGAATGACCCAGATACTTTAATTACGGGCATAAAATTATAGAGCAGCTTTTTTTGGATGATCAACAGAAAATGTTTCTTTCTGCAAAGTGAAAAAAATGAGCTAAAGGGTAAAGTTTCAGAAAAAGGAATTGGCATTGGAAGAATATGATGTGAAAGAAAGAATTTAAGAATTTAAGTAAAATAATGAATGCAAATTCAAATAAAAATATTAGAACCTGCTTTTGATTTTTAATTTCCAAAATGATACTCGATAATTAATAATAAAATTTATAATCGTGCAGCTAAAACAAAACTAAAAGCCTTGACACAATACAAAAAAAAATCACAACAATCAATCAGAAAATAAAATTAAAAATCGATGGTGAAATAAAAACAAAAACGCAAACAGGGAAAAACTTTCTTGGATGCAACACTCCAAAACAATTAACATTCACTTTGAATTTAAACAGTCTTACCCTTTTCTTTCCTTTTTTTGGTATGACTTGTTGATGGATCGTCTAGAAATCAATTATTTATGTAATGAAGTATTATTATCAGACGTAAAAAAATTGAATCCAATCAATAAACAAAAATGAGAATTTCAGCTCAAAAAAAAGTACTGCTGTAGATACTCATAAAAAAATGATCACATAGGTTCCTTAGCTCCGACTGAATGGTGTTTTACCATCTTTTCCAATTCTGATTCAAACAAAGAATACAAAAAAAACTATTGGCACTAGGATTTTGCTTAGAGCAAGCTAGTTGATTAAAAAACGTGTCTTACTCCTGACATCTTGTCAAAAGGGAACATTTTTCTGATGACAATCAGAAATAAAATAGTTCCAAATTTTTACATGATGGAGCTGTGTAATTACAATATGATGACGGTGGCAGAGGTGAAGAAAGTCTTGCAGATGAAATTATTGCATGGAACAACTTAGATGAGTTTCAATTCTTAAAAACTTCTCTAAATTCTGGAAAACACTTTGGATGGTCACCCGTAGCCATCCACTCAAATAAGATATATTCAATGGTTGGCCTCTAGCCTCCTGCTTGATGACCCCATGATAACATGGGAGGCACCTTGTATCGGGACAAAGTTTTGAGTAAAATACTTCGGATGATGCAACATTTGATTTAATTCACAGATACAATTATTTGAGGCAGAAAGAAGTTTGATTGGTAAGAATAAGATACCCACCATCTTGAGAAGTTATTATTTCATCTGCTCTTTCTGACCGATACTGAGATGAGGCACTTTGCACCAATGCTCTATGATCGGCTCCATATTCTCCCATTCCAACATCAATCACTGGAAATGAAAATCATAAGCACAAATTAGCAATAGAACAAATCTGAGATACAGGCGCGCACCGTGCTGTGCATGCAATGCGTGAAGTATTTTCACAGTCTTGTAGGCGCTAGTGCGTTTCGCGCCGACAGCACTGTTGGGTGCAATGAGTGAAGTATTCCCACTGTCTTGCAGGCGCTAGTGTAAGTTTAACACAGCGCCGTGCCGGTTGGCCGCACGGTGTTTGGCACGATTATTCGAACTCGCATTAGAATAATTGTGGTAATCAATAATAGGGCTGAAAAAGCCCAAGTGGTGTTTGGACACCGCATGAGCATTTCAAATTTTACAAAATGACATTTCAATAATACTCATTTGTTTTCTTTGAAAAATATCACAGCAGCATATATTTGAAACGTTGCAATCAGGAAATAAGTTTTCCGATTTGGAACAGTTAAACTTAATCCATCATAAGTATTTGTTTGATTCATTTTACTGTACTTTGTCATAAATGCAAAAGACACTGCTATTCCAGTTTTTTCTAGACCTGCAGTCAAATATTCAGACTTACTATGCTTCAAGACATGACATCAATATTCTGCTTGTTGCCGAACTTTCCTGTTCTTCCTGACCTGCAGACACCCTGTAAACACTCATTTAGGAATTATTATACATTTAAAAATGAATTAAACTTACAGAAATCAGCTGGGTTGTGATAAGGAGGACAACGTAGATCAAGCTTAGAGAAGTAAGTGACTAGATCCTTCGTGCTACCTTGGTATATACATTCTCCATTGGCAACACCATACAAATGATCAAATTTCTCAAAAAGAAGAGCTGTTGGCTGATGAATGGTGCAAATAATTGTGCGCCCTTGCCTCGACAACTCTTTCAGTAGTCGAACACACTGAAGACATGATGTGCTGTCTAGACCCCTGGAACAAAAACCAACAACAAATGAGCTTGTAAATACTTCAGGATGAAAAAGACCGATGAACCAAGAATCCCTTCAATGTATAGGGAAATAATTTTTGAATTATGAATGAAATTATTTGAGGCTGCCACAAAGAAATCATTGCTAAAAGCAGGCACTGATAAAATTTCATACTTTCTTTATGCGATACTAAACAGATTATTCGAGCATAAGCAGCTTTTGACATGGTACTTATGTTGTTTCTTAAAAATGATGAACTAAGAAACAAACGTTTGAACTCATCATCACTGTTGGTACATCGAAAGCTGAAGTCAAAAAATGTATACACACTTCAGATTGCAGTATAGTAGGTCTGAGACCATGTCTCATCTTTTTAAAGGAAAACGAACCAACATTTTTGATTAAAATTTTCTGCGAAATTTATTTACCTACTTACTTTTAAAATCACACAAATTTGCAAGGAAAAGGTTTATTAGTTTCCCTTGAAAAAAATGAATAAAGATTCATGAGTATTTCCATTGAGATACTTATTTTTTGCTTTTAATCATCAATACAGATAAACGGCTAGATCCGCATACCTTTATTTAGAACCATCACTGGCAGGGTCTCAATAATTACCATTTTTTTTTCCTTTCTTCTTTTCTTTTCTTAAGTGAAGCAAAGTTATGACCTTGATTAATAACTGAGAAAAACTACGTACTTAATTTAGTAAAATTTGATAAAAGACGAAGGCTAAAGATTTCAATTACTGGCATGAAGAAAATGAAAAAGGCGCAGTTATTAATTTTGAGAATACCTTGAACTAGTGAGAATGCGTTATTAAATGTCCAGGTCAATAACATGAGGGTCAGATAAATAATGTCAAGAAAAATTAAATTAATGAAGAGAAGGGAAGAGATAAAAATCTATCAGTGCTTATTGGAACTTTACCAAAAGCTAATGATAGTATATTGACTGATAATTCCTGAGAAAGTGGGTACTTAACATTTAATTCTAATGGATTGATTCTAAAATTCTTTGAGATGGATACTTACGATGTAGGCTCATCCAAGAAAATAATTGGTGGATTTGTTATTAACTCGAGCGCCACTGACAACCGCTTTTTCTGACCACCTGACAGACACTTTGTCTTCGTATTAGCATGATTTGTAAGACCTAATATTTCTAGTAATTCAATAACCTGCAAGAGAGAGATTGTATTAGCACATGTAGAATTTGAATACAAATTAGAAGAACTATTAGAGAACTAAAAAAACTATATAGATCCTCAGAGTGAAAAAAAAATAGTTAAGAAAAAGGACAAGTCTACAGGAAGAAGTTCAAAACTTGGCTTTAGATTTTTACCTTTTTATCATTTTAGGTGCTATTATATAATTCAATTCATGATCTTTCTTTGTGGAACACCATTCATAATGGCATCAAATTTTCTCTTTTAAAAAATTATGCCCTCATTGCATGGCTTGTAAAAAATCGGCAATCATTCAAAAGCCAAAAGCTAATATCCAAAAGCCAAAAGCCTTTTGTCGTTTAAGTATCATATATGAGTGTGCTCCCACCTTTGTTTGTAATTAGTTAGATCCTCTGTACATGGATAAGGCAAGACTAACAATAAGGCAAGAATAATCATTTACGTCAAGTTGTATGTTATTATGCATAGAGAAAAAAAAGGAGGTGTTTGCATTTCGGGCATCTTGGGATTTTTTGATGATTTGATGACGTGGGTCGGTGCAGCCACGTTTATCCTGTCGATTTTCTTGGAAATGGTGTAATTTAAGGAAAGAAGTCATTATATAAAAAGTGCTTGAAATTATATCATGGGTTGATTTAAGCAGAAAAATGGAACATTATGGTCCGTTTTTCATACTTCGAATTCCGGATTTTGCTGGCCAGGTTGTACCAACCTACGTCATACCTAGGGTAAACAAACCTCAAGATGCAAACACCTCCTTTTTTTTCTCTTTGGTTATTATGTTCTTCTCAGAATTTGAACTTCTATTTAGAATAGCATTACCTGCTGGAAATTAATTCTTCTCCACCTCAGAATCCTATTTATGCATAAAGAGCAAGACTAGTAGAGAGATAATCTCTTTTAAAAAATCATGAATAATTGGTTGTCACTACTACTACAACTTGGATCTTTTGAGTCAATTTTTGGCCTTTTAACAATGGCACCATCCATTTTCAGCAGGATTTTTTGGTTAAATCATGAATCCAAAAACCTTAAAAGAGTGCAATAATTCAAATACCTGATACATTTTCTGTTCATATGATACATTAATTCCTAGTTTCAAGTGAGCTGCAATCATCATCGATTCTTGAACAGTCAACCTTGGCCGTAGATAATCATCCTGCTGGATGTAGCATGAGAGACGAAGGAAATGCTCCATATTTTCAGGAGTTCTGAGTCTGCCATTGTACATCACCGAGCCTTGACTCCCTTTAATCCTGTGAAAATATGCAAATTTAACATTATATATATATATATATATATATATATATATATATATATATATATATATATATAAATACATTGCAATTATACATTCCAGCATTTACTCTTCATATCACATTTGACTTTTTTTTCTTTCTTTGTTTTTAGGGAAAAGTAATCGGAATTTTGTCTTGAATTTTTTCTGACCAATCCTCGGTTCAGAGAAGCACTCTGTAAAAAATTCGAGTGTAAGTTCTTACTGAGCATAACCCTGGTAAAAATTGGCGATAAGAGCTGCGTTTCAAAATACCATAGGAATTCTTATAGCCGGCTAAAGAAGGCTACAGAAAATCATATAGCTGGCTGTAGAATGCGGAGAAAATCATACGGCCGGGCTATACGAAGCGATAAAAAATTATGCAGCCGGGCTATAGTTCCTATCGCCGGGCTTTACACTTTATCGCCTGGCTGTTGCTTTTTCGCCATCGATTATAAAAGGCTATAAGAAATTGTGTAGAAATTCGTGTGCTTTGGAAATCATTAAGTTTGATAAGGAACCACCTTAATTAATATTTACAAAACACACATTATATTTTCCTTCAATACATATTTTTTTTCATCAATTAAAATGAGAATAATCCATTCAGGATGTGCAAACATTTCAAAATCATGAGTTGAATAACGCTGACTCCGCCAGATTGAATATTAGAGCCTAATAACACAAAGCGGAGCGGCGACGCACTGGCGCCTACAAACCTAACAGGGATACTTCACGCATTGTGCAACGCGTGAAGTATCCCTGTTAGATTTGAAGGCGCCGATGCGTGTTCCGCGCTGGCTGCCCGCCTACTACGGCGCTTGAAGCAACTATTTCACACCAGAGGTATTGCACAGTATCATACGAAACTGAAGGCGCTCTAATATATTAGTAATGGCAGGCATCCGTCAAAAATACTGAGCTTTTCTCGCAAAATAAATCAAGATACTGCGGCCCAAAAAAGAGCAGTATTCCAAAAACTCACAAAGTCCTAGCATCCGTAATTAGTAACGTTTAGCATACACTTTATCGCCTGGCTGTTGCTTAATCGCCATCGGCTATAAAAGGCTTTAAGAAATTGTGTAGCCGGCTATAGAAGCTATTGGAAATCTTACAGCCGACTGTAGGTCTATGGTATTTTGGAACACAGATTCTACTGCCAATTTTTACCAGGGAATTTCTTATTTTTCTGGGTTCTTTGCATCCACTCATAAAACTGGACTTCGGGTTTGCGTTTATTTCTTAGCTGTGGGACTTTGACTTGCATTACATTGAGCCGTTTCAATATACCCACTCACGCACTGCCTTTAGAATTCTCAAGACTAACAGAGTTAAAAAGAGTCAAAACTTACTTGTAACCGGCTAAAACATTGAGCAGAGTGCTTTTGCCAGCGCCAGAAGGGCCCATTATAGCCGTCAGCTCTCCAGCTCTGAATTCACCACTAATTCCGTGGAGGATAGTTTTTTTGGCTGAGAACAAAAAAATTAAAATTTCGTTAGTGGCCACTTTAAAAAGATTACAAAATAATCAACAGAATACTTTCTAATGAGAAAATAACTAAATTGAGATCATAGTAAATTGAAAAATCCAAAGAAGAGGACATCAGAGGTCGAAGTATTAAAATCGAAAATTGCGGATGGTATGCTGATGGAACCTTATGGAGACATGTGAATAGAATTAGAATGTCCTCAGGTGGAGTTTCACTTCACCTACCAACTGCGAGAAAATATTTACGAACAATAAAAAACCAGACCACCAGAAGACGCAAATCCGCGAATATATATCTAATGCAGCTAAGTATATTTTCTGGCCTACCTTGGAAATTGAAGGCGGAATGCAAATTAGCAAAACCTACATAATACATAACTACAGTTCTCCCGTCATAATTCTGCTTTCCATTGGTGCAGCTAGACCATTTATCTAAGGGGGGCCTGCCCCCCTCCCCACTAAAAAAAAATGAGTATCCTCCTTGACTCCACCCACCGGGGGGGGGGGGGGGGGCTTTCTATAAACTTTACCGAACTTGGACTGTGGAGCGGTGATCTTAGCTCCTTTTCAGTTTGCCTTCATTTTCAGAGTAGACAACGCAACCTCCCATGTGGCCAAATAGAGGTGTCGCCCTCGGAAGTCACCATCGATCGAGGAAGAAAGCGAAAATAAGACTTAACCGAGCGCGGAGTGGTGACTTTACCTCACTGTCGGTTCGCCTTCAATTTTCAGTGTAGGCAACATGGTCTCACGCATGGCCGAATAGTGGTATCGCACTTACAATTGAATTTCACGATCCATTGAGGGAGAAAGCGGGAATAGACTTCACCTAGCGTCTCATAATCCCTTTCAAAGCAACTATGGGCGCTTGTCTCGACAGCCACCTACAGAAGTTTCCAGTTCATGCAAACAAATTTTATCCGATATGAAAAATTCTGCTCTTATCAAAATTCGAAGCCGAAATCGCAGTCAACTGATTCGATTTCAACTTCCAAGACCCCGATCGAAATCTGGAGCACGGTTTTCGATGATGACATGATGAGTGCAGATAAACTGGACGTATTTCTATCAAACGGAACTAAGCGCCATCGGGGGAGGAAGGGAGAGGGGGGCTTGGATTGGCGGGTGTTGCGGAACGCGATGCTCGTTCCGTCCTATACTCGCAATGCTTTTCTGAGGCGCTTAGTTCCGTTTAACAGAGTACGCTATACGGGATTCTAAAATCCTCAAAAGGAACTTAAACTGGCGCTTAGTTCCGTTTAACAGAAATACGTCCAACTCTGACTTATCACTTACAAATTGTACATAAGTTTTAGATGGTTATAGTATAGGGCGGCTATAGGCTATGCACCCTGACCGCTTCGCGGCCCAACCCCCCGAAGAGCTTCGCGCCTCACGCATTACTCATACAATTTTATATAATAAGAGTATGATATGCTCCAAAGTTTAGTTCATGTAATCGTTCATTTATTCTCTGCCTTCTAAAGGCAGTGAGGAGTGTAAAGGAAAAAAAGAATCCAAAAAGTTTGGAATAAGACGGACTGATAAAATCAAGGCCGCAGGCCGCTATTCATAATCTCCCCCCAAAATACCCTTAATTAACATTCAGGATTCAATGTAAAGTCTTATCACATTGCTTTTAAGAAGTGATCGATCACGATCACGACTCACGAGACCTATCCATGACCTACACCAATCAGCCACCAAAATAGAAAATGCTTTGTTCAAAGCTAAATGAATTCGTTCCGCTACTTACGAGGGAATTCAACATGTTAATTGGGAGTTCGTCGAGGGAACTCATCCAGAGGCGAGACGTGAATGATCGATTATCGATATTTCCCCCATTTGAAGCTATAGTAAAGAATCGAATTCCGGTGTTCGCTTCGTTTATCGATCCTTTTTATTAGGTTCAAATGGTAGACCAATCGATATATCGCAAAGCACGCCATGCCACTGAACTCATCCTTTCACTCGTGTGATTGTACTTCTTCATGGTCGTTGATATGATTGGAGGAGATGACGTCTGAATTTTTGATAGGATTCGTTCAAGGTTATAAGACGGAGGGCTCGTTATTTTTAGTGATTCAACTTGTTAAAATTTTGCAAATTTTCTGTGGCTGAAATTTAAAAAAATTGTGTTTTTTTCCCCCATCATTATATCTCATCAGATACCTGACTTCCCTTGCGCCCTTTCTGTTCTTAAGTGACAGAACAAAGGTTTACGGTGGAATTGCCCTATCAGAGATTAGGCTCACACACAGCAAATAGAATTGTGAGTTGGTTGACTGGTTGCTCACTTGGGAAATACGTTTCCTTGAAGTTGCCATAACAAAATAAGGTCATTAAAATCTTAAAAACGAAATCAATACAGAGAGAAGGAAGGTACAATAATAAGTCGAACAAAAGGGGAGAAGAGAGAGAAAAAGGGGGGATTTGCGAAAATGAACGAAGACTAGGAATGAATAAATCAAATTTCGAAATTAATTTGTTTAAAAAGTAAGGAGATTTCCGTACATTTTTAGTAAATGAGCGTACGGATTCCTGGATTAACCTAAGAAAACTTCAACTGTAAAATTGCAGGAACTCATATCATCGGCAAAAATGCGAAACCACGTACCTCCGTTGTGGTGTTTCAAAATTTCCGCACCTATTTTCATTTTTCGAGGAGAAACAAGTTACTTTATACCTTGCAATCTAATACTCTACTGACAGAGAAGAAAAATCAAGGAGGTTTCCAAGAAATCCCGCTAAATGATTTTCCTCAGAAAAATGTAAGTATGACAGAAAGTCTGCGACATTTCAAAAAGCCATACTTAGTTTCGTACTTTGGCGATCAAAATCTCGTTTGCAACACTTCAAAATTTCCGTTATAATTTTGTTTTTTTTCAAAGGAATACATATTAACCAATGCTGTTGCTCCGGATTTTCATTTAATAACTTGTCATACGGAGAGGAAAATTCGGATAATTTTCCTGTTTTAAAATTATAGCATGACAGAAACACGCAACGATGCAAACCGAGAAACGCGTACCTACAATTTCACCGTCAATCTGTGAGAAAATAATGAGAGCCAATTAAATTCTGTCTAAAGAAAAACTGTCTCTGTTTCCATCGCTAAACAAAAAAATAAACCAAATAAGTACACGGAAAAAATTAAATTACTGATTTAACAATTTAATTGCTAAAAAAAAGTGACTGCAATGTTTCAATGTAGATTTTATAACAAAAAAAATGCTACATTAACCACCCCTGTGGTTAAATTAGCTTACAATAGTGGTTTTTTTACGGTGGTAAAATCTACGTTGAGACATTGCCGTCACTTTTTTTAGCAATTGAATTGTTCAATCAGCAATTTAATTTTTTCCGTGTACGCGATGAACGGAGTGAATATTCAATCACCCTCCGTGACTGAGAAGCGAAAGCTCAAAGGTTCGGCGAACTCGAAATTAATTTGTAGCCGTTGTATGCTAATTGAACTTCCTAATTACTACTTTCTGCTGATTTTGGAGAATTCTGAATTTTTTATCCCTGGAAACTAGATAATTTTCCCTCCTCTACGTCAAATTTTATCACGAACTGAACTACCACTGTACACGACCGATTGACCTATTTCTTTCTGCTACGCATATTCACTTCCTTGGTGTGGACGCAATATGCACTGTATGAAAAGCCGCGGCTACCTCTCTAAAAAATGAGATACAAAAAATGAGTAGCTGCGTATGAATATGAAATTTGTGAAAAGAAAACGGTGCCTAATTTCAGCGACACCTGATGGCACTTAAGAAGTTCTAATGTTCCATTTTTCAATACAGCATCCAAAACTATGAGAGGATGTATTATTGTGGCCATTTCCGAGCACATAGAATGGTCTGTGTGGCGTATACTACTGTGCTACGGAAAAACACCGTGTAAGCCTTCCGAAATTGTCTTTCCTTTGATAAAAATCAATTTTTTTAGGGAACTTGTGAAGATTCTTCTTCCGTTGGACCAGTAGACAGGGTACGAATCTAAGAATTCTGATACATGTTTCTTGATCAGAATTTCACATAGAACACGATTCGTGCCGTTAAATTGCTATAAGACATGTTTACGTTTTTAGTTCACATTGGGTTGGGGAATTTGAAATTCGCCACTCACAAAAAATCAATAATCTACTTGAATCAAATCGAGCAATGCAGCGATATTGGCAGGTTTCTTGATTGATTTGTCTTTCTGCCCTGCCGTGTGCTGTTCGAAGAGTTCAAAATAGACAACAACTGAGCCGAAGTACTGATATTGGGATTTCCACATTTTCATACCGCAGCGATTGTTATACGGTAACGTTTAGTACGCAATTTGACTCACGTATAGACTTTTTTATGAGCGGCTTTTTTATTTTTTTTTTAAATTTACGCATCAAGAAACATTAAATATCTTCTTAGAAATTAAAATCAGGAATTTTCGTAGCGCGAGTCGTGCTCCACGTGAAATTCTGATTACGATACATAAATCAGAATGCGTATATTCGTACCTAGTTATGTACCAAATTTTCAAGAGAAAATCCTCATTCGTATCTTAAAAAATAAAATTTTATCGGATGAAATTCGGCAACAATCGAATGAAGATACGGCGTTTTTCCTTAGCAAGGCAGCGAAGTGGTAGTAGACGCTCCATGATAGATGCCAGACGCATGCGTTTAATAGTAGCCTGGCCGCTAAAATGCTAATGTCAAAGTCAAGGCACACCGCCATTGCCGCAGCTTGCTCCCTCAGGTGTTGCAATAATACATATGCAACACCTATGGGTATTCAGTTCGCTGTACGCATGCATGTTGCGTCACTCGGAATTTAGTTGGTCCCCTCATCGGGGACTTAGATGGGAGGCTGCATCTCGCTTAAAAAACTAATATACATTATCGCTATCTTACGTCACGCCGGCGCTGTTCTGACGTAAGGGCGTATTTCCATTCTCACATGAGCCCTGGGAAACATAGAGTTATACGGGAATCAGGGTTCACGTGGATAAGAGAGATACGCCCTTACTTTAGAGGAGCGACGGCTTGCGGATTACCTACATTTTGCAGAAGAGAACAACTATAATCTCGCAATTTATCGATCTCTCATTTTTGGTTTGCTCTTGAAAGGGTTTCGGGTGATTTTTACGCCAAGTGATGCATTAACGCCTCCAAGTTGTAGTATGTATCGTAACCTTCCGGCGACGTTTGAAAATGTCCGCCGCCATTTTATTTTTTTTTACAGAAAAAATGTTCAACGAAGCTGTCCGAGAATTTCGCTGAATTTTCTTTGTGGTGCCGATAAAATTCAGTGAAATTTTCAGACAAATTCAACCGACAATTTCTCTGTGAAAAAATAAAATGGCGGAGAAAATTTAGGAACGTTGCATAGCGCTTGTGATACTTTGGCCGGAAAGTGACGATATAGTAAAGTAATTTCATGATATTTCTTAACGGCCTTTATGCCTGACTCCTTCGCACTTTATAATTATTATTTTTTTTTTTTTTTTTTTTTTTTTTTTTTTTTTTTTTTTTTTAACAAGTTAGAAAAATCTTTGAAATTTAATTTCAGCGGAGTTTTTATTTTTAAAGGGAATTTTTTTGGAGCCTATTACGATGAAGAGGTTGCAAGTCAGTCTTGCCTGTCTCATCAGACGGATCATCAGAAAGAGTTTTTCGAGCTATCTGTGAAGCAATGAGGAAAAGTCAGGCACATGAAAGTATATGACGTGCGTGAGAGAAAGCCCATAAAAAATAAATAAATAAGTAAATAATCATCTTTTGCCGCTTGTGAATGATAATTGTTTCATGATTGGAAGAATTAACGCAATTAAACGATTTTTTAAAACAACGTGAGCATTAACTGTTGATTGAACTGACTGCCGCGTGCTCATGGTTAACCAGACATCCTTGTAGTATCGAAACTGCAGTATCTAACGGTGTTACTTAATACTCGGTAGTTCAAATAGCTCATTTACTACAAAATGTATCGTGTTTTTCCCATTATTTTAACGAGGAAACGTAAATTGTACTACCTTGACGCGGTTCATTAACATACAGGGTTATTCAAAAGTCACGCACCACTGGCCATGAGGGGGGTGTCCATTTGAAATGTTTGAGTTGCCCCTCGCCTCCCTCTCCCTGAGGGGATCAAAAACTGGAGAGTGCCTAAAAAAGTCTCCCCTCGATATGAGGAAAAACGTCTCAAACCGCAAGTTGATAACATAATTAGAACTAAAGTTATGGAGAGTGGTGCGTGATTTTTGAATAACCCTGTATCATCTGAGAGGGGGAAAAACAGGTCAACCTCATCAGTTCTCCGACATTTTGCGTATATTTAATTTATCATGAACGTTAGTATACTTTTTTGACTCAGTTAATTTCCAAATTTTACTTCTGAAACTGTTTCATGTAGATTATTGAGTGCTGAAGGGAGAATAATGTGTGAGAAAACGATTTGATTGAAACCTTTCCGTCTAATTGAAACAGCCAGTAATTTAACTCAAACGAGAAAAAATGACCCACATAGTTTTAGCGTTTCCCTAATTATGCTTTCCTTTTGCAGCTTTTGCAGCAGTCTTGATTTTTCTCATTCGCCAAAAGCGTAAACCGGCAGAATGTTGTCTTTTCGAGGTCTCGCTTGTCAAAAATTGGGAAAATTTATGGTTTGCTCTTGGAAAACTTTTGGAATTTTTTTTGAAAACTTCTGCTGACGACCGGAATCTCGCAAAGCGCACAATTATGTGCATAATTGCCAAACTGTTAATTGCGAATCTGATTTTGCTCACCGTTACGGATATTAACTGGTACGTTTATTTTGAGCTCGCGTTGACGGCTGGGGTGCTAGAGCGCATTACGCTGGTTCATGGAGCTCCGCCTGTACTCCACCATGATGTCAGTTTAAAACTGAAATTGCTCCATCTCCACATCTCACTCCCTCAGTAATATTTCTAACCCTTTAATTTGGCAACATAGCATAATCAGCTCAGTCAAGCCACGGCTCGAGTAATTAACGGATTAATAAGAAATGGACGTATTTATGCTAAAGGGAAGTATTTACAAATGAATTAAAGCAAAGGGAACGAAGCTACACGCAAGTTCTATGCGTAAATGTTCTTTTTCATCCATGCATTTGTGCTTAGTTCTTTTTGGCTTAAAAATACCTTTAATTACAAGAAAAAATTGCGCGATCCACAACAGACAAGCCATGTCGTATTTTATATTGAAGACAAACGTAGTTTCTGCGATTGTAATTTCTTTGACTCGCTTTATTCCGTCACGTAAAAACAACGGCCAGTTTGAGAGGGAGAAGGGGGGGGGATAAATTACTGAAAACGAATTTTCTTAAGCTATTATTTTAACTTAAAGCGTCGTCTCTTGTCTACAAAATTTGGTTTTTTTATTAATTGAATCCTTGCGGATTTAACTTAAAGTCAGTTTTTTAATTTAAACTTAACGATAGCAAAACAACGTTACTTCAACTCAAAATAACTGACTTAAATTTATATCCGCACGGATTGAACTTAAAAGAAACCCAAATTTTGTCGACAGGAAAAGACGCTTTAAGTTATAATAATATCTAAAGAAAATTGAGTTCAGTAATGGCGACACGAAAAGCTCCCTCTCATCCGTTTAATTTTCACATAAACATGCGTACCTATTCCAAAGGGTACCTATTTGCCTGATCATCTCTGGGAGGATAGGGGGCAATGGCGGTTGGGTGTCGCAGAGCGCGAGGCGGCGCTATAAAAGCGGCTTTATGTATGTACCTATTCCTGGGGTCTCGAGAAGCTTCGGCGTGTAAGTAATTTAATTATACATAAAAATGAATAGCATCGTGGTTTGTCTTGAACTTATTTTTATTTTAATTTAAAAAATAAATACAAAAATAAATATAAATAAATATATATAAATATATATAAATATAAATACAAAAAAGAGTAAGTTTCAAGTGAGTTTTTCCTCCAGCGTCAACGTGAAATCAATTTGCCAGTTCCCAGACCAGTAGCGTGGCGTGATTTGCGATATACCGCTTGGTCTGCCATATAAATCTGTGGAAAAGGATCGATAGATAGGGTGTTCGCAAAGAACACCTTAATAATCGATTCTTTACCATAGCTTCAAATAGGAAAATATCGATATACATCGAAGCACGCCACGCCACTTTTCCAGACCGCAATAAACAAACCTTAAACCTTTTTCTCCGTCTATAAATCGAGAGACAACGTTAAGACTGCATCGTGGTTTCAAAATTATTCAATTTTCCGGATACACGACGGAAACGAAGGTGTTTTTCCAGCGGGACAACACCTCGTAGTCACGGGAGCGAATCAGGTTCCCTCGCGTCTGTTTAATTACCATCACGAAATAGCTCCCAACTAAATCGCAAGAAATGAGAAAACGCTCATTGTGTAATCGTCACAGTAGAACAAACCTTGCAGCCGAGCATCCAGCAAAGCATTGCATTTCTGCCGTGCTTAGCAAAAACGCCGTATGAGCCTTCAGACGTTGCCAAATTTCCTACGACCAATCACGAATTTTCGGGAGAATTTGTGATTATTTTTTTTTTGTGATTTTTCAAAGAATTTGGTTTGAAATTGGATCCAAAAGGTCTGAAGATTTCAAGGAAAAGTATCCATAACTTTCTTAAAAAATACAAATTTTCTTAGAGGAAATTTGGAAATATTCGAATGTTCATACGTCGTTTTTCCTTAGCACGGCAGAATTCCAGCTCGCAACAGGAACCAAGCGCATTCAAGGAGAAAAAAGGGATTCCAGGAGTAAAAATTTCCTCATGAAGTATTATTTTTTAGTGCACCAATACAATAAATCATTAACTTTCTTCTAATGACGTAAATTTCGGGTAAGGCTGGAGAGGTCGGGCAGAAGCTAAAATTGTCTTGAATGAGGAGGAAAATCTCACCCACAAAAAGCAAAACCCGTTTGGATTTGATTTTCATTTTTTCACACATTTTTCAATATCTTTCATATTTTTCTGAAATTTCATGAAATATTTCACATACAATTTCAAGATTTTGTTTTTCACGGAAACCTGCACCCCTATGTGGAACACAGTACTTCGGCTCATACGATCAACTTTTATCTTAGTATGTCAAATCGCAGAGATGAGTATATTGCTATGCTCGAAAGAAAATGCTTGATCTGCGGAAGTAACTCGTCAGTTACATTTCTTGGATACTTAGTACGGTGTCTTCAGGATATTTTGTCTCCTTGTCAGTGTCTATCATCGCTGGTATGTTTTCCTTCTTCCGACTGATTTTATTCACCTAGTTAATCTTAAGGAAAAATTTCCTTAGAATTTACACTTTTCAAAGGTTGATATGTGTTTAATCCACCTTTTAATCCAAATGTCCTTTTGGAATTTTAATCGTCGGTTTGAAGTGTGACAGGCCACAGGCGTCGGCCTTCATTCCTAAAAGGCAACTTAAAGTTCGGTATACTTCTTTCACTATATGGTCGCGCTACATTGCAGAGAAGATAAGTGTTTGTGCCTACTTGAAAATGCTTACTCGCGCTCCCTAATATGTATATTCTGCTTTGCGAGTTAAGATAGTGTGCGGTTTTTAAGATACTTCACTCAAAAACAAGACGTGGTCTCCTGAACTTAGTCTCCAGACTACTTAACGCGTTATCCATTAAATCATCATCACGAAAATTTTGGTTATGAGCTTCAGTGTTGCCACCATCGGAAGTGCCCACTTTCTGGAACCCTTGTGGACAATAACACGAGGCTCACTATCCATTGAAAATATCTCGAAAACAAGGAACAATTTATGCGTAGGAGATTTCAGGGATTAATTTTCCAAATTTTTCAGATGAGATTGATATGTATAATACATGACACTTTTTTTCAAACACACTGAACAGTTCAACGTGTACTTTTGTTTTTTCAACTTAAAAAATGACACTAGGTTTCATGAAAAAACGAAATTCCGGGTCAAACTGTTCAGTGTTTTTAAGAGAAAAGTGTCATGCATTATACCCATCAATCTCATGACAAAAATCTGGAGAATTGATTCCTGAAATCTCCTACGCATAATTTGTTCCTTGTTTCGAGATATTTTCGATGGGAAATGAACCCCGAGTTATTTTCCAAAGGGGCTCCAGAAAGTGGGCACCAGGCGGATCAGCCAATCAGAGACGACTCGTAAAAATAGGGGATGCCACTCAACCCGCAATTCAAATTCGGGTTTTTGCTGTCTCTTTGGAGTTGGACTGGCCACGACAGAGCATTCCTCCCGTTCTAAGTTCTCGGATTGATCGCAAAAGATCTCGAAGATGTTGGTGTCCAGTTGCGGGTCATCCTTGAGACTCCAAAACGTAAACATTACTCCCATCTTGGCATGAGCGAAATGTATACAAGTCGCATCGGCGCCTATTTTCTACGATGCAGTGCTCGAATTAGTTTATCATGCGAGCCGATGAGAGTTTGTTGACCCTCCGATTAGTCTGATTAGTGAGCGACAGATGACCCAGTTTCCGAGACAGGTGGCTCATGATTGATCTTCGATTAACAGAATACACACAGATAGGCGCTCGAAAGGTCTGTCCTGGAGGTCACTAGCATATAGTCCCAGTCGAACCATCGCCACACATAGCTAAGTTCTCCCGCAATCGCAACTTGTTCCAGGGATGTTCGCTTACGAAATAGCCCAAGTTACGAAAGATAACGAGGAAGAAATACAACGGCCAACCGGGAAGGAGATTTTCAATGTAGTCGAAGACGACGCTCACAATCAGTGGAGCGAGTCGATTGGAGAGAGCAGACAAGATGTGGAAACCTTAAATGCTATAATCTTCATCAATAAAGAATCAGGGAAATTTTAAAGCATTGGCGGATCCAGCAAATTGGCAACATTGTTTTTCACCATTTAAACCTATGGAAATGTATCGATTCTTGGAGGGGCCAGGTGCTCCGACAAGAATCGATTATTTAACATGGGTCTAAATGGAGGAAACCCAGTGCTGCCAAAATGCTGAATCCGCTTCTGTTTTGAAGTGGCTCCATTGGTTTTCCTGGAAAATTTCTCTGAAAACACACCCCTCAAACTGTAAAAATATGACGAGATAAACATCAAGATTTTTAGTTTTCGTCAAAAATTGCTTGTTTGACCTCTCTCAATAACCTGTTCCAGTGTGCGACGCGACGAACTTGAAGTTTTTAGTCACCTGCGGGCTGATTATTGAAATTGATAGACAAAGCTATAGACAAAGAAGAGAAAAGGGATTTGGAGGGATCCTATTGGTGGAAGCGGGTGGTTGCAATGGACAAAGGACGTGGGTGATAGACTAACTAACGGCAACCCACGAGAGACCCGATAATTAGTCCATCATTTTCTCCCTTAGTCAATAAGAGCCACCCGTTTCCACCGATAGGATCGCTTCTTGCTCTCTATGTCTTCTTTGTCTATCGCTTTGTCTATCAATTTCAATAATCAGTCCGCAGATGTCTTTAAGACCTTGTATTCATTGAGAAGGGGGTGGAAAAGGGTGCAAGGTTGTGGGGCTCCCTTTATACACTATCTCAACACCCCTATTCTAGCAGAAAAAAATGCAAATCGCAATCTCCTTCAAATTTTCCTAAATTTAAATCAATTTCATTGCGACTTAAATCATTAATCATTCTTTTCGATGTAGACTTTAATCAGCTGGACTGCTCGTGTCGGATTTGTTTAATCTGACTTCATATTGTAGATGGGTATCATTTCGATCGACATGAATCTGTTGACAGATAAAAACGTGAACGAATCGACATAGATTCGATCGACGATTCGATTTACAATGGACCACTAGACAAGGTACGAATTTAAGCATTCTGATACATGTTTCCTAACCAGAATTGTACGTAGAGCACGATTCGCGCAACGAAAACTAATGAAACAAACTCCAAACGAAGATATTAAAGTTTTTATTTCACATTGGTTACGAGGAATTTCAACTGCCCGCTCACAAGAAACTCAAAGCTCTACGTGAGTCAAATCACGCACTACAACGGTTTCAACAAGCTCCTCAATAGAGTAATGTTCATTTCTCATCATGTGTTGTTCAAACTATAAGCAATTTGCTACAGCTGAGCTAAAGCGTCAAGATTGAGGTTGCCAGATTTTTATATCGCAGACACTGTCATGATAACGTTTAGCGCGCGATGTGAATCACGTAGAGCATTGAGTTTTCATGAGCGGGTGGTTTGAATTCACGCATCAAGAATCATTAAATATCTTTGGCAGGAGTTGATTTCGGTAATTTTCGTCGTGCGCGTCGTATTCTACGTGAAATTTTAACTGAGAAACATGTATCAGAATGCTGAAATTCGTACCTTGTCTAGTGGTCCATTAATTAAAAAACCAATGTGACAGTGACGAGGCGTGAATGATCGATAATCGATATTTACCCATTTGAAGCTACGGTAAAGAATCGACTATTAAGGTGTTCGTTACGAACAACCTGTGTATCGATCCAGCCGAAGCTTTGACATTTCCAAACGATTTCAATGAAATGAATTGACCGTAAGTCACGGAGCTCTCGTTTGGATATCAGTAACGTAACAGATTCTACGCGCAGAGAAAAATGGATTCAAAGGGCCGAGGTTACTTCAGTACTTCACCTATATACCGGGCACAGTTAAGTCGGTCCTTATTCGAGGTTAAACCAAAGCTGGTCATAAGGGTAAGCGAGTGGTAGTAGTAGAATGGGAGCGTGTGTGAGAACGTGTGTTTACTCGTTGCACTGCTGACCGGTGCGGTGAGGGACAGATCAATTCTTGCGATTTTTCAGATTATTTGCGCGACAAGGTTAATTGACGACATTACGCCAAAACAGCTCAAAATGCACGTACTGAAGGTTGATACTTTTTTGATCGGGATTTTTTTTTATTTATTTATTTGTTTTTTTTTCTTCTTCTTCTTTAATTTCAAGTTACAGCAGCCAGTAAATCGACAACTCGACATACCGTCCGTACAGCCACCAAAAGTATGTGCCAAACAGAAGTGGAGGTCTGAAAATTATTTGAAAAATACCAACGATTAAATGGCGAGACGCGTATGTCGTTTCTTAATTTACGCTCGCCTTTATTTTATTTATTTTTTTTATTTATTTATCTATCTATTTTTATTCATTTTTTTTTATTTAACCAATTTTTTTATTTATTTTTTTTTTATTTATTTTTTTTTTATTTATTTTTTTTTTATTTATTTTTTTTTTATTTATTTTTTTTTTTATTTATTTTTTTTTTATTTATTTTTTTTAAGGAGAATAAACCAACATCAAAACTCGAAATTTTCGCAGAGTATTCTTTGCACAGAGAAAAAACGATCATGAAAATTTTCAAGGTATAACTTCAAGTAGTTTTTCCTTTAAAAAATTAGAAATGACAGGAAGTCAGCTAAATTGCAACGATGGATACACGTTCCTGCAGTTTCACCTTCGATATATCGATGGCCAAAGTGGCGCATATCCCATTGCAGCGTTTCAAAATCTTCGCACATATTTATTTTTTCGAAGAGAAACAATCCAACTCCATAGCTTGAAAATTAAATTGCTAATGGAGAGAAAAAATCAGGAAAGTTTAAAGGAATGAAGTTGCTTAGTTTCTCAAAGAAAAACTGAAGTACGACAGGAAGTCTACAACGTCATCAAACGAAGATACGTGGTTTTGCAGTTAGGCCATGGATTTACTCTGGGTTATTTGATAAAAAAAAAAATAGCATCCCTCGACATCCAGACCCTAAAATTACGTTTTTATAAGTATTTACTGATCGCTCAAGAGATAAGATATTGTTCGAATACGATAGAAAAAGACAGGTGGTTTCCGATCCCGCAGTATGTCTAATCGTGGCATAATCAGTAATCACTGAAAGCGTCCACATCCTGACGTGTGAGCATTAATATTTAAACAAACATCCTCTCGAGAATGACTTAAGAGTGTGTGTGCAAGTGCAAGTCTTTACGCGGACCGGCAGAAAGTAAACGAGCTACTGACTAGGTGTCGAGTACGATATTGAGCTTGACTTTGTGGTGTTTGGATAATACAAAGTAAGTGCTCATGATGTGGTTTTGCGTCTTACTCTGTGCATATGACAAACGCCTTGATCTCACCGAAATGGATAGAGGAGAGGAGTATTCTGCACTTTATCGTATTATGAAACCATAGAGTACATAGAGTCGTAATGTAATTGGGAGAGCTGGCGCCACTTTTAAGCATTTTCCATGTCCCGAATTCCGAGACTCCTGTGTGACGCCGGGTCACTTTTTCGATATATAATCGATTGTTTGCGATACACGGGTACCCGGCCATCCGATGACAACAACAACAACAACAAAGGAGATAGGAATCACCATGTATTCCACACCGCCATTTTGAATCGAAAATGTATCGAAAAAGTGACCCGAACTCGGCGCACACCGGGCTCGGAACTCGTCGAGCATAACATGGCGCCAGCTCTCCCATTTACATTACGACTCTATGTACTCTATGTATGAAACTGTGATTAACCCCGCAGATCTTTGAATATTGATAAAAACGTTTTGAGAATGGACTGCGTCCAGCAGAAAGGAATCAAACCACATCAGCTATTGCCAAATTCAACTGGGCAATTTAATTTCTCACAGGAAAACGTTCGAAAACGTTCATTTGAAAATGTTGAGGAAATTGCTTCGTACAATGCAAAAAATTCACTGAAATTCGCTAAAATAAATCCGTGCAACCGTTTTCGTGTAAAAAATTAAATTGCCTAGTTTTTAGCAATAGCTAATGTAGCTTGGTTCCTTTCTGCTTGACGTGGTCTAAATATGCTGGACACGAATAAAGTTCCAAATGTGATGGAGCTGGCACTCTGGCTTTGGAAATAATAGGTCCTTACAATCAATTTTTACCTGCGTGATTTTTTACTTTGATACCATAGATATACAAAAATTTGATTTTTGAAAGAGGGGATGATCTCAGAACGGGTATTTTAGACGGATTTTTTAGCCCTTGATCCATAATACTAAAAATCCATTACTGATCATCATCCGAGATCCTTACTTATTCTTGGTTTCAGACCAGTGTACTCGATGCGGAATATCACAGAGAAAAAAAAGGAGTTAGTCGTTAGGGATTTTTTACCCCGTGACGTAGGTCGGTACAAAATGGCGTCGATATTCCAGCAGAATCTGAAATTCGAAGTATGAAAAACGGACCGTAATTTTTTGTTTTGTTTTTTTGTTTTTGTTTTTTTGCTTAAGATGAGACTCAAGATGTAATTTAAAACACTTTATATGGAATAATTATTTTCCACAAACGACACCATTTCAAAGAAATCGATTATAAAAACCGTCCGTACCGACATCCGTCCAAGATGCCCGATGCGACCACCTCCTTTCTTTTCTGTATAATGGAACATAGACTATTGTGTCATCAGTATCTACCGAATTACATCACCTAATTTTATTTTCGTGGCAGGTTATCATGTCGAGCCACAGATCACCTCAATCTCCTGCGGGATTTTTACCTCCGCTTCGTCGGTAATGAGTCGAAACATAAAATTTTCTCAAAAATAAACGAACGACATCAGCTCGTGAATGCTATACTAGGACAACGTTGCCCAACGTCACGGCGCACGTCCTCGTGACGTCGATCCGAAAGATAATTCTAGACTTTGAGGTTCACTCAGATTGCTCTCTCCCCACAAATCACATACCTGTGAAGTGTGAGGACGCAAGATTTTCGTTCTTGGTACGTGACGTGTTGTAAGAAGCACGCGGCGAGAGAAGCTCGTAAAAAAATTAAATAGTGCATGACCCATGGGAAAAAGAAAATACAAGGACTATGCGTGTGCTACTAACAAGTTATCTCATTCATTAATGAAGGAATCGGGTTTTCCTGCCGTATTACTAAAATACATCTTTCAAAGCTGAAAACTGATTCTGTAGTTGGAAAAAAACTGTTAGATTTGAGAAATTGGAGAAATTGTTCGTCTTCTCGGGTCGCAAAACCTGAAGTTAAGTAAAACTATCGATTACATTGACTCTACATGACAAACATGCCACAAGCTTCTTGCTCGATTTGACGAGGGAAACATTGCACTAGCTGTCAACGCAAAACCGTGTTATTATCAGACGTGACAACTCATTTTTCCACACTTAAAAACAACACTTTCAATTATGCATGACGATCTTCGTAAAAATTAGCAGCCCATAGTAGACAGTTTGCCGGGAAATTCATTATCATTGTCAATTTAACGCCGAGAAACAAGTGCTCTTCTACATCAAAATCGGAGCTAACGAGCATAACCGGCTGGAAATTTTCGGTCTTTCAACTCTCATAATTTCAAAAATAATGATAATTTTGTGGGTGTATATTTGCATAAACAAACTTAGAGACACCGCCATTTCCAATTCATCACCTCAGCTTTTACTGAAAAAGTCCTTAACCTCTCTAACCACCGACGACACAACTATTTCTGTCATCTTGTAGTCACCTAAAGAATTGTATTAAACTTGAAATTCTTCAAATGTAAATTGATGAATCTCATTTACTGCACATCGATTTTAGGTTGCTTCAATCTCTACGCTTGTTATAATGTGACTTGGCAACTCTCTCAAGCCATTGAACCTGAGAGTAAGTTCATATTTTTGGGTCTTTGATTAGGGAGATTTGCATTTACGAGGAACGCCTCCGATTGAGAAGATATGCGCAAAAAGTCCTCATGGGCTTTTCTAACAATTATTAAGAATTACGCATTTGAACTTCATCATGTTTTATTCAATTATTACTGAATCTCATCCTCCGTTTCCATCCTTACATTACGTCAGATCTAGAGCCAATCCCCAGCGCAAAGGCGTCGGAACTTTTATTGATGGATTTTCTATCACCAGTTTTCGGACAGTTTTACCGCAATATGTTTTTCCAATTTATTCTAAAATCAACATAGACATGCAGTATTTTTTGATTTTTTTTTTTTTTTTTTGCTGAACCTGCCTATTTGCACTTCTAGATTATTATACACTTAAATTGCATCAGTGTACCAAATATCACCAGACAGCGAGGTTCATTTATTCCTAAAAACACTGAATTTTAAAAATTTCGTGCATACATTAAATTAAGAAAAGAGAAAATAAAAAAGGGAGAAGGTCTATTTTTACCGACAAAAAACTAGTGGAAAAGTAACGGCGGAGTAGGAGCTATGGAAACTGTTACTAATCAGCAAATCAGCGATGAGTAGCGACAGCTAGCCTTCGCTGGTTTGTTTGGACCCATTAGCCGGTGGGCTTGCACGGTCAATTTCACACGACTCTTCTGTTCACACGATTTTATGCTCACCGACCTCCCTTAAGTCACATCACATTAACTCCACACATGTATTTATACATGATATGAGGTCTTCCCTGAAGGTCTCCGCCGAAACATGTTGATATGATTGAACTCCTTGCACGAGTGGGAAAAAATCTTATTTCGTGCATCCAAGAGTTTTAAGGGCAGCGACATTTTTTTCGTACATTAGTGTTGCTTGCTGAGTATCGTTGCGCAACGCGTTGAAAGAGATGATAAAACTGGGTCTTCATTGTTCAGCAGATTGTTCAGCATATTACTCATTTTACAATATGATAAGCCAATTTTTCTTCACTATTCGGTAAAAATTTGGCGGTCGTTTCCTTAAAATTCGGGCATACTAGGTGGATATTTGATATTGTTGTTTAAAAACTGATCGTTGTTTATAGAATTTATTATTTTCCTACCTTCACAGTAGTAAACTGAACATGAAAAAGATACCGTTTACGTACAAAAAAAATTACGTTACATGAAGAGAAATATAGTAAGATGGGACAAAACAAAAATAGATCATTTTTTATGAATTATTTACAACCGATCAGAGAGGGAAAATATAATTTTGAAAAAAAAATTAAATAAAGATATTTTGACACTTAAGGAAACGTCCAACCAACATAGCGAACTGCAAGACTCGGACATATAAAGCGTCAAGATGAACATTTATTTTTTGTGTCGATTAAATAAAAAAAACAGGCTCGATAATTCGACTACATTTCGCAATGAGGAGCCACACCTTTTTATTTTAGAACCAGTATACGTGACATTTGATTCCCTGTGCAGATAAGTGTTTTATGGATGAGCAAGAGATAATGGCTCTTTACTGCAAAATTAAGTCCAATTATTGAGAAAAGTCTCTTCAACTTAACGTCCGTTTATTGACGTTGGGAAGTTTTTGTCCGTCACTCAGACCGGCGGCTGATTGGCTGGAATGTGCAATTAAATCGACGGCCATGACATTCCTCACCATCGGACATTGGCTCTTGTAAAGTGTAAAGCGGAAGGTTACTTGCAATCCTCTTTTCCGATAGGTTTTAAAGATCGATTACTGCATCTTTCTCCAGCGTCTTTACGTTTTCATACAGAATTTGAATCAAAATAAAATGCAAAGTTTCCTTTTTAATATTTTTCAGGATCAGCACGAGATTACCCTGGTAAAAATTGGCGATAAGAGCTGCGTTTCAAAATACCATGGGAATTCTTATAGCTGGCTAAAGAAGGCTACAGAAAATCATATAGTTGACTGTAGAATGCGGAGAAAATCATACCGCCGGGCTATACGAAGCGATAAAAAATTATGCAGCCGGGCTATAGTTCCTATCGCCGGGCTTTACACATTATCGCCTGGCTGTTGCTTCTTCGCCATCGATTATAAAAGGCTATAAGAAATCGTGTAGAAATTCGTGTGCTTTGGAAATCATTAAGTTTGATACGGAACCACCTTAATATTTACAAAACACACATTATATTTTCCTTTAATACATATTTTTTTTCATCAATTAAAATGAGAATAATCCATTCAGGATGTGCAAACATTTCAAAATCATGAGTTGAATTACGCTGACTCCGCCAGATTAAATATTAGAGCCTAACATAAAGCGGAGCGGCGACGCACTGGCGCCTACAAACCTAACAGGGATACTTCCCGCATTGCGCAACGCGTGAAGTATCCCTGTTAGGTTTGTAGGCGCCAATGCGTGTTCCGCGCTGGCTGCCCGCCTGCCACGGCGCTTGAAGCAACTATTTCACACCAGAGGTATTGCACAGTATCATACGAAACTGAAGGCGCTCTAATATATTAGTAATGACAGGCATCCATCAAAAGTACGGAGCTTTCCTCTCTAAATAAATCAGGATACTACGGCCCAAAAAGAGAGCAGTAATCCAAAAACTCACTAAGTCCTAGCATCCGTAATTAGTAACGTTTAGCATACACTTTATCGCCTGGCTGTTGCTTAATCGCCATCGGCTATAAAAGGCAATAAGAAATTGTGTAGCCGGCTATAGAAGCTATTGGAAATCTTACAGCCGGCTGTAGGTCTATGGTATTTTGGAACACAGATTCTACTGCCAATCTTTACCAGGGTAAATGTCAAAAATACAGGTCGTTTCATCGGACATCCAGTTGCCCTGCGGAAAAAAACGCCGTTTACTTTTTTTTTTATCACAACTCGACCACTCCCAGTTTAATAGCTTAGCTGCATGTATCGCTAAGTATCATTTTTATTGTTGCATCCTGGGTCTGTCCATCGCGATGGACCACTAGACAGGGTGCAAATTAAATAATTTTTTTACTTGTTTGCTATCCGCAATGGAGAATTTATAGGTGTCTGAAATTTAATAAATTCTGTGTCTAAGCGGACGCTACCAAGTGAGCTGAACACGAGGATACCCTTGGTTCATAAATTGAACAATTATTGGAGGAGATATGAAAAAATAACCTAATCTGCTAAAATACATGTGTTTAAATGGGAAATGCCGCTAGATATCGTCACTAGGGGTGCATTTTCTCACTCTTAAATATATTTTTGTACTATTTCCCATTTTTTACGATTGTCCTAGAAGAAATTATAAAAAATACTGCAAAACCAGCTCTTTGGGCACTTTCAGATGAAGCAACAAAAAATTTGCGGGCAAATTCTCCATTTTGAGTTATAAAGTATTCGCCGAGAAAGCAAAGGTATTTATGATTAACATTTGTTAAATCGCAAAAAAAAGAGCAGAGGGTACCGATTCGATAGACATAAATCGAACGAAAAATAAAAACATAAATCGACCGACGCGATCAGATCGAAAATAGTTGAAAAACCCGGTGCCGATTCGATTGTCACGAATTGATCAATTACCGTGAATCGATCGATAATCTGGGAATCGGTCGACAAACCAAGAGTCGATCGACAAATCCGGGAAGCTCCCCTAGTTCTAACATGGTAATGTGTGACTGACCCACTGACTTACAATGGAGTCAACCATGAGATGAACTTGGAAAGTGACGAAAAAATCGTTTCACGGCAAGAGACCACTCATTGCGAATGATTAATCAAAATGATGATGATTCTATCCCTGGATGCTGGTGATGCTAATCAGGAAATCAGTTATGAGTGCGATCAGTCGTTGCGCAGATCCCCTCTCCGCGCTAGAATTTCCCCGGATGCGCGATGCTCATGGCGCAGGCGCGCCGCTTTTCCTCAACACGACGCGAGGCATCTGAAAAGGGAAATCATTTGGACGTATTCATGCTAAAAGGAACTATGCGCATAGGGTTTGCTTGGGATATAGTTCCTTTTGGCGTAGATACGTTCATTTGTATCTCTATGTAAATATGAGTCTTTTCCTGGATACGGTGTTTATGAACGTTGAACATACTCTAATCTAACTCCGCGTTTACTATTTAAGTACCTGAGGTCCAGCACTTGATGTTTACGAGACCAAACGAGCAGCTCGTCTCTTACTAATAATTACAGTTCGAACTGCTCCTGATGAGTTTCCCCTTTGACAGAAGCGCCATCATGAGCAAACTTTCGAGGCATCAAAGTTCGTTTAGAAGAGGTAACACATAGTAAACGTGGAGTGCATAGGGTCAACTGACGTAAAATTATAAAAATCAACTTGTTGTTTCCGTCACGAAAGAACTTAACTACATTTCAATGTTGCCATACTTCCCTTCGGGAATAGAATTTTTCTTCTTATCTCATTCAAAAATCAGAAAAAATTGGTCCAGGCATTGCACTAGCACATTCATCAGGGTTGCCACAGAAGTTAAAAAATGAAATTCCCTGACATTTCCCTGATTTCCCTGTCACATTTCGGTAAGTTCCCTGAAAATTGAAAATATACTAGATGGTCAAAATGACAATTTCAAGTAGTTTTCACTTTGAAACGTCAAATCTAGTCCAGAAAGCCAAAAAAGCCTGAAAATTGAAAATATACTAGCTGGTCTAAAAGACGATTTCAAATAGTTTCCACTTAAAATCTATTGTTTGAAGCGTCAAATCTAGTCCAGAAAGCAAATAAAGGTAACTTGACAGTTTTTCCATGACATTTTCGACATTTCCGTCATTTTCCCTGACAATTCCAGGTTTCCCCTGACTTTTTAAAATTCTCTGACATTTCCCTGATTTCCCTGTCACATTTTAGTAAAGTTCCCTGAAAATTGAAAATATACTAGATGGTCAAAAAGACAATTTCAAGTAGTTTTCATTTTGAAACGTCAAATCTAGTCCAGAAAGCCAATAAAGGTAACTTGACAATTTTTCCATGACATTTTCGACATTTCCGTCATTTTCCCTGACAATTGTAAGTTTTCCCTGACTTTTTAAAATTCCCGGACATTTCCCGGTTTTCCCGGTATTCCCTGACTGTGGCGACCCTGATTCATGTAAAAAAGTTAATTGCTGAAGTCAATTTCACAATCTTGGAATTGAGTTACGTTCCTTCATCCGGAAAACGACGAAATGAAAACATTGATGATCAACGTGAACCTAGCTCGGACCCCACGACTGATTTTTTTTTCCCCGCGTACGCACCAATCCACTGATGTAATCCAATCTAAAAACCACCTCTTCTCTCTGCAAAGGATTCATTAATCGGGGAAAAGTTTCGGAGCTTAAACGAGACAATAATTCGATTTTTTTCTTTATTTTTGAGCGTTCTTCCTGTCGCGGCGACGGTTCCAATAAGCAAGGTCAGACTCCGCGGTTCGATTCCTTTCGTCCTGTCGATTCTGCTCACGTGCAGTTCGCGCCGCGATGACGTCAAAGGTCCGTCTGATTCACACCGTTCGGGCACGGCGCGCGGTGGTAAAAACACGCGACAGGACACGTGGGGAATCTGCCAAGAACAGCTAGCTAATTTACAGCTTGCCAGCACAATGACCCCCAAACCCAAACTAACCGAGTTCCATGCTCTGCTGCGATAGCGAAGAGAGCCGTAAGTGCAAAAATAAAGTTCTGAGAAAACGGGCTCAGAAGCTTCTGACCGGAAAATTTTGTTGAAAGAAGCCTCCGTTCTTCGTCTAATTGCCACTAATCGTCCGGAAGACTCCTAGAAATCGTATGGATGATTAAAAATCGACTGATTTTATTTCCAATACATAAAAAGGGTATTTTTCATTTTCCTGCTAGGTTATTGTTAGGCAAGACAGCCGTAAGTGCTATCTTCTGCATGCTTTCGTGGTTGCGTTTTGGACGCACAACAAACACATTTTCAGGTTAGAAATCGGCAGATGAGGGCGGCATTCCTCTTGAAAGCAATGTTTTCATTGGCTCTCATGCAACTACGGCTGTCTTGAAAAAAACTATGTCATTTTTTGTGCACTTATATACGGCTTTCTCATACTCTTGTTTTCATTAAATTAGGATGAATTTTGCTGTTTTAGCTGTCTCAGTAATTTCATCTGAAAGAGTTTAGACGAATTTTGAAGAAAACTCGATTTCGAAAATTTTGCACTTACGGCTCTCTTCGCTATCACGGCAGTGCTGCTGTCTATTGATTTTGAACCCACCGCGGAAGCAAGACAATCTGCGAGGATGACCTCGTTTAGACATTTCCATTTTCAAGAACACCCCTCCATCTGATAGAATCCACTAATTAGGAAAAGACAAAAGTCTAAAAATTTTAGACGAACTGACAGTGCGTTAGAATCACCTATCCACTTTTCGTACCTAAAAGGATATTTTGTGTGCGTTCCGAATACATTTACGGCGATACCACTATTCGACCACTTGGGCGCGCGCGATGCCTACACTAGAAGTTGAAGGCGAACTGACATCGACGGTGTAAGTCGGCAGTCACGTAACTCGGTTTGCGGCGTCACAGACTTCCTGTCATAATTTATCTTTTAAACGGAAAACTACTCAACGGCAATTCTTTAAAACTGCCGTGATTTTTCTTCTCTTTGCGAAGAAAAGTTGGCAAAAACTGAAAGGAATAATAATGTCATTTTGTTCTCCTTTAAAAAAATAACATAAAGGCGGATATTTTCAGACACCGCAAACGAGATATGTGATTGCCAACTTACGCTGCCCATATGGCGTTTGAGTCACCTATTCTCGACCACTGAAAAGCTATTTTTCACGTGTTTTCCGAGTACATGTGCCATTTCACGATGATACCACTATTGAACCACGTGGAAACTCATGTTGCCTACACTAAAAGTTGAAGGCAAACTGACATGGCGTTAAAGTCACCTATTCCCGTCCGATAAAAAGCTATTTTTTGTGGGTTTTACAGGTATCGTCAAATGCCACACGCATTTGACGATGATAACTCTTTTCAACCGCGGAAGAGCGAGATCTTGTGTTGCCTACACCGAAAAGTGTAGGCGAACTGCCGTTGTGTTAGAATCACCACTTCGCGCGCGGTAAAGACATATTTTTTCGATTATTCGACCACGTGGACGCGTTTTGCCTTTAGTAACATTTGTGGATTACAATTAATCGTCCTTAGTATTTTCTTTTCACCTAATCTGTCCTCAAATACACACATTTCTCAATTCAGTGCTTCAAATATTCATTTTTCCGATCATATTTAAAATTGACCTTGCCGATTTAATTTATCTCGGTATCCTTACGAGCCCTGAAAAGCAGGTAGTTTTATGGACAGTGGGGCTCATCTCAAAATGCAATTATACGGCTTTCGGCTGGAGGAGCAACGGATTAAGCTGATGCCAGGAGAGCCCTGCGCTCTGGAATTCGGTAATGACTGAGGGTGTGACAATGAGATGAGGAACTGGATGAATGATGCAGATAAGGATCGCGTGCCGTGCGTCATAATTATGTATTGCAATGGCCGTGGTCATCCGAGCTGGAGCTGGGAGCTAGGGCTCGGTTGCAACGTGCTAAATGCAGCCGGTGTGGCGCTGACGGATATTGCACCACCTATCACGAGATTAATTATCATCGAATCTAGCACTCTCCCGTCTCTTCAATCCTCACTAACGACCATCCCAGCATGTTTATTGTCTATTGTCATTACTTGTGATCGTCCGAGGGAAAAATGACCTTAGACCACAAACTTTCAAAATTGAGTTGTTTGTACTGATCATACAGTAGAGTTCTACGAACATTTTGAGAAATTTAAGTCTCACAATATCAAATCAGACCGGAATGATGTACTGAAAAGAAGTTACAGGCTATAAAGACATACCGGCCGTTCCGGGTTCAGAGGCCAAAAGTTCCGGGTGCTGAAGCCGTAGCTTCGATTGTTTTGGGTGCTACGCCCGGACCTCCTGGCCTCTGAGACCGGAACGTGGACGGTATGTCTATATAGCCCGTAAGTACGGCTACCACGGCTGGAATTTTTTTTTACCGATGTTACTATTTGAAACTTTTATAAAGAAACTTCGCGCCCTATATAGTAGCGTAGTCAGGCAGGAAAGGGTGGGGGCGGGGCAGTGACTGGAAAATTTCCCCAAAAAACTTGAGTTATCGTGATTTTCAGAAATTTTCGACTTTCGGTACCTTGCCATTAATCATTTTTTACCATAGACCCACCATGACAAATAATGTCTGGCTACACCACTGGTCCTTTCCTCCCCAAAAAATGAACTTAACCGTTTGGAGCATAATTTTTAGGTCACTGGGTGAAACCAACTCGCTAGGTGGAGCCAAAAGGCGAGTAGTACCAGGTTTTGGTGTCTCTTGCAGCAACTCAATTTCATACAGAGAACAAAGTGGTGAGACACGCCACTCAACTAACACAAGTTGATTGCACGTAACGATTGTTGCGCTGAACAGCTTAACTTAGGAAATTAAGCTAGCTTTTCCTTTTTAAGTTATAATGCAATGACGTCACCTTGGTTGATCGTAAAATCAACCAATTTGTGTCTACTCCATTGCAACTGACACGAACACAATTTTGGAGGAAGGAAAAAATCCTTACCTGGTTTTAAAGCAGACTGCCAGGAGGTGACAACGGAGTAGGAGACATCCCTGAACGAGACGTCGATTTCGGGCCTTTTCGGGAAGTTGGGCTTGTTGTTGTTGGCGCTTCCCAGGAAGAACTCCATCGGCTCTTTCGGCGTTTCGCCGTTGACTTTAGTTTCCGTTAGTGTGATCGACATTGCAACAGTTTCAGACGACGGCACTTCACTCGAAAATCATTCCAAAAGACACGATTTAAAATTCTCACGCGAAGCGAGCGCACTCGCAGAGAAAGCTGCGGACTTCCGTAACAACGCGCGGGATTATCTCAAGAGTGGTTGGGATTTTAAAAACCTGTACGGCCGAAAACTCCACCGAAGCCGAGTAAAAAAGCACATCCTTCGAGGAAATTATTGTCAGTGAAGTACTTCATCGACAACTGATAGTCATTCCACGATGAGAACTTTCACCGAAAACCACACTCCTGGTCCGATGTCCGAATGCTTCCAACCTGTGAACAGAAATAAGATAGAATTTATATTCAGTTGTAAAATCATGCATTGATAGGTATATTAGGCAGTTAGAAAAAAAACGATCTAAAGTTAAAAGCTCGTTCTAATGACCAAAACTTTATACGGCCGAAGGTGGATCTACAGATTTTGGTTCAATTTTTCACCCTCACGTTGGTGTATGGTCAGTATATTTTCGAGATTTGAGGACGCTTTTAGAAAAAAGTCAGGGACTAAAATACTATGTGGTGTATGTTGCACCATGAAGTGTGGTTCAAAACCCATTTGAAAAAATTTTAAGATTTTATCATATCCGTAAAAATGCATCACGTCGCGCTGCTGAAATCTGGTTCCAAAATTAGCGATTATTTAATTACCGAACGTGACAGAGATAACTGATACTAACGCATACAAAAGTTGTGGCCGCATATTTTTTAAATATATAAAACAAAACACGAGCTTTGAAAATGTAATCGTAATCGCTTACGGGGCTCAAAGAGTGTGACACTAGAAGAGAGATAGCTTCAATGATGGGAGAGCTAGCTGTGGCTACAGCTGCTGGGAGCAATTGCTCGTTATTGGTCTATTTGAGGTCATTTCACTTGACCCTAGTTTTTTTCCGTTATCAATTTTTAGAGCTTCAAAGCGGATTTTTGTCCGGACAAAGTTAAAAATATCAGCCTTTATCGGGGTTTGGGTTACTTCGAAAGAACTTTTTCCCGGTCAGACTAGCCAAAAGGACTTGGTTGACAGAGCAAATTTTTGGTTAAAACTACCAAAACCGTAGGTTACTCTGATTGCGAGACATCTGGAAATGAAGAAAGTGTCCTGCTCAACTGATGTGCTATCGTTTCTTCCCATGACACTTAGAGATCTCCCCGTATCCCTTTTGTCTTCTTTGTCTATGGCCTTGTCTATCAATTTCAACAATCAGCTCACTGGCTACATTAATAGCTGAAGTAATAACTCAACATAGAACTTTCTAAAATGTTGCCACACTGAAAAAAATGGTATGCTGTTTTAGCACGTACGATGTCAAAAATGTGTCTGGGGATCCATGCTGCCTTGATTGCCCACGCAGTTGAATTTGCATTCAAAGGATGTAAAGTTAACTGTGGGGGCAGTAAAGGCAGCATCTTGGGATCACTAGACACATTTTCAACATCCTAGATGCTAAAACAGCATATTATTTTTTTCAGTGCAATAAGTCAAAGACCGCAACGAAGATGACGCCCCCCGCATGGTGAAATTTCTTATTACAAGTTGCTAAAGATTCACGTTGAACTAGTGAACATAATAAGAAGTCAAAAATTTTTAATTGGAAGGAAACTCTTCTTGAAATACCAGGAGCTTGTTTAGCAATTCAGTTATTATCGGAGGTCGCGGGAGTGGTTCGGAAAAGTTAGCCAATGCCGAAACCAAGAGCGCGGTGGACCTTTCTCAAGAAATGAAGGCGCATCGTGGGCAAACGCAACTCTGCGTGCGGTTTCGTAAAAGTGCGTTCATCATCGAAGGCTCCGTGACGGGAGCAAGTCATCGGATCGGAGACGAAAATTGTGAGACAGATTGAGCAATGGAAGATTTGGGCAACGGGAGGGTAATTAGCGGCGAGCCGAAAATATGAATGGGTCACGCGGGGGTACTCGAATTCGGACGTATCTCTATCAAACGGAACTATGTGCATTAAGACATGAGCCCTGAGATCCATAAGAATATGTGCATAACAGGGCTCACGTAATAATGCACATAGTTCTGTTTGATAGAAATACGTCCATTTGTGATACGAGTGGCTCCGGCTCCTCAACGGAAAGATCCAGGCTTCATCCCGGGCTGCGGGTGTATTGCTGCGCACTCAAGGTCTGAATTACGGCATTACGTTCTCTACGGTTACTCATTCATCGTCATTCATCGTCCATGCGGCCGCGTCGCACAGTGCGGGATCCCGTCGACAAAAATCCAAAATGGAGATGTTGCATGTGTGAGGAATTTGCGATTTGACTGTTGATTCTTATGTAAAAGTTCGCGAGAAACACGATGGTCCACTGGTTTTCTCTGAAATCAACTCTCAAGCTCAAAAAAAGCTCTCAAGTTGAGGCCAAAATCGAGGGGATATCCCACGCTATCCTGAGAGTCCACCTCTACTACATCAAAACAAACTCTCCATGCAAAGATAGGGAGCAAATACATTGACAGGGTTGCCACTTTATTTGGGGACTCTAAAACTGAAAACAAGGCATCGCTGCTAATGTATTTGCTCCCTATCTTTGCATGGATAGTTTGTCTTGATGTAGAGGTGGACTCTCAGGATAGCGAGGGATATCCCCTCCATTTTGGCTTCGACTCGAGAGCTTTTTTGAGCTTGGGAGTTGATTTCAGAGAAAACCAGTAGCACCATCGTGTTTCTCGCGAACTTTTACACAAGAATCAACAGTCAAATCGCTAATTCCTCACACATGCAACATCTCCATTGACTCGAGTTTTCCAAATCGACGGCATAAATCGGCAATCACGTATCTCGTTTGCTGTGTCTGAAAATCTCCGCCTCTGTGTGATTTTTTTAAAGGAGAACAAATTGGCATCATTCCTTGAAGTTCTTGCAGAATTTTCTTCACACGGAGAAGAAAAATCACGGCAGTTTTAGAGAATTGCCGTTGAGTAGTTTTCCGTTTAAAAAATTAAGTATGACAGGAAGTCTGCGACGTCGCAAACCGAGTTATGTGATTGCCGACTTACACCGTCGAAATTTTGTTGTGATATTCGTGATCAGGACAATTTTTCTAACACGAGGGTGTACTTATTTATTTTTTACTTTCCTCCAAACGGTCGTGTAAATGGACCCCGTTGAGCAGAAAGGAACCAAGCCACATCAGCTATTAACAAATTTAACTGGGAGATTTAATTTTTTACAATAGAACGTTTGTGCGGACTCATTTGAAAATTTTAAAGAATTTGTTTCGTGCTAAGCAGATGATTCACTGAAATTTGTTCAAAAATCGTTTTTATTAAAGCAAATAATTGCCCAATTGAAGTTCTGCAATAACGGATGTGACTTGGTTTCTTTCTGCTTAACACGGTCCAAATATGGGTTCGAAGTGGAGATAAACTAAATCATTTTTCTGTGAACGGTCAAAGATAGCTCAGCGATTTGGTCAGAATTTCAAATCAATTCTTATGAGGGGAATTCTCATGGGGTAAATATTAATTTCGGAGTATTATCAAACTTAAGCTCGTTTACTTCTGATCAAGAAAACTAAATTAAGTTAAACGGTCGCTGTTTGTTAAATACACGTTTATCATAAGATAAGGACTGGAAACAGATGTGATAAAATCATAGAGTGGAACCGAGTGACTCTCCTTCAGATCTGGAGAGTGTATTTTAATACACAGAAATTAATTATAAAATTTCAACTTTTTTTTATTTCTTACTTTTTTTTTGGACGATGACAATACTTCTTCTACCCGCAAGGGCAGCGAGAGAGTAAAAAATTGCAAAAATGGAAAGATAAATTAGGAACGAAAACCATGCAAGGAAATTTTCTTTAGATTCAGCGGCTAGCTCTGATCGCGCAAGGTTATAGGCACCTGGACGCACGCTCAGGTTTCACCTCGCGTCATCTATCATTCATAGCGCTCACGATTCAAGTCTTAATAACATACAGTATAAATTAATCTGATTCATCATGTACGTTATATGGACGTCATTAGAACAGAGAAGATCAAACTTCAAACAGCACTCAGAGGAAACGCGTATCTAACCGAGCACTTCCATTGGCAATACGTTGCTTTCAAAAGTCCCTTCTCGCATTCACCTCTGCCATTCGTGACGCCCATTTAGTCGCTCTTTTGATGTAAAGACGTACCTCATTTTCTCCATGAACCCCGTTTTACATATAAATAAATGGTCTCTGGAGCTCATGGAAAAATCGAGATTCGGCCTCACGTCCGAGGAGCGACAATATATATGAGTGTCATACGCAATATAGTAACTAAATCTGTTATACTAATAATTAGGGTTCCAACGATTTTTTTTTTTTTTTTAAGGGTTAATGGGAAAGTCCTGTTGATTGAATCAAATTTAGCGATGGAGAAAAAGCGGTGAGAGCAGCTCCTGTTGCCCTTGTATTTATGGGGGTTGCGATTGAGAAATATGTTCGAAAAATTAATTGGGTTCGCTTTCAACAAAATAAGCGCTTAATCTCGAATTATTTGCGAGAACTTCTGGGATTCGAACTTCTATTCGTTTACTTGCGAAGAATTTACAGTTAAAATTATCACTTAATGACCTTATGACATTATCATTCTTGCAACATGAAATGAAATAAAAATAAAGCTGAGTACCCGCCTCTTGCCTAAATTCGAATAGGTCATATTCTTCTCCTTTACTTGGTCTTCGTATCTTGTTTTACTGATATATAAATACTTTGTTTAGCTGAGACCACAGGGATTATCAATTTACTTCTGATTCAAACTTACAGTATTATATGATCTTGAAGTTTGAATTGCTTACCCCAAGATTGAAAGAGAGCAGTGGAGGTTAGGAGTCGTAGAGCGCGAGAAAGTCTTTGTATATAAGTTTGAATTGCACGTAAAGTAAAGTCTGAAATATCATGTTCTCAGGCTTCGCGTGTAACCAAAGCCTCATTTCGAAAAGTGCTTCCAAGAGTATATCAATCATTTCGGATGGAGAGTTGATATCGTAGTTCAGACACATACATGCGTGTACGTAGAGAAAATGGTGAAGAAAAAACATTGAAAGAAACTCGTTTGAAACTATAACGAACCAATTGTACGTATGCTGGTTTAGACAAAAGTGTTGCTCCAACATGATACATGGTTATATCTTCGGAACACCATCAATTCCCTACGTGTAGAATATGAAGTCATCGTTTTTAATAATAATGTATTGTCATCTCCAAAAATTTTACCCGCAACTCTTTCAAAATAAGTGCCACTCTGAGATGATGGATCAATAAATTAAAACCAATCTGCAGAGAAATATTGTTGGTTCACCTCTTTCATTATGTGACAAAGGTATGGAGGCTGATCAAAGAATCGACTCCAACCGCCCGGATTTCGGCAGATTTCTAAAAAGAGTTACATTAATCCCGAATTATTTTAATCCTGACCGGGGTCGAAGTGACATTCGCATTCTCACTTCACCCCGATTGTCAAAAAATGTCTGCTTGTCTACTTAAAGTCTGCTTATCTACTAAAATTGTCTACTTAAAGTCCCGACCGCGGAGTTGATTAACCTCGAGACTTTTGATTGGTAGTACGGGAAGTGGAACTACCCATATTCATCTATGCGCGGAAAAAGAAGACGGAGGTAAGGCATATTTTTAAATTATAAATTTAATTTGTCGGCATGCGTTCTCTCTCCTTCCCTCTCCTATGCTCGTAGATCCTCTCTCTCTCTTATGCATAGTAGTTTCCTAGCTTGGTGTCTTGGCCACGTTGTTCCCTGTAACACTTCCAAAACTAGGACTGATAGTAATAAAAATGACGCGAAATTGTGAGCGATAGTGCGATAGAGTCAACGAATCAGCATTTCTGTGTCACTAGTGAATGAACGCTTGAACTTTGGGCTGATTGTGAGCGTTGCTCTGATATAGGTACTGCCGTGCTAGGGGAAAACGCCTTATGAGCTTTCAGGCGTTGCCAAATTCCCTTCAATAAAATGCGAATTTCCTGGAGTACTAGTGGATATTTTTCTCCACATATTTTACAGAATTCCATTCGCAGTTTAATCTACAGTGTCCGAAAATTTAAAGGAAAAATATTCATGCTTCTCCCCAAAAATCAACATTTTATCGGAGGAAATTTGGCAACGCTCGAATGTTCATAGGGCGTTTTTCCTTGGTCGCGGTTTACACCTTACCTCACCTGGCCTCGCACTCCGAACTAAGACGCCTTTTTATTACAGGAGACGTTCAACGTGCGATTATCTCGGTGAAACTCGCAATCGGAGACAAAAAACTTTCAATTGCCTTCCTGGATGGGTATGAAGCTTTTGCGACGAGTCTGCAGTCGCGCAACTTGCTTGCTAAAGGCGATCGGAATTTCGCATTTCGCGCAGGTTAATTAAGTATTCTAAATTCTGCCGTGATAGCGAAGAGAGCAGTAAGTGCATGCTGGGATGAACCTCGAGACACGTGAAAGCATGTGCTAACCGTGGCTCATACATAAATGCACTTACTGCTTTCTTCGCTGCCACGGCAGAATTACCGTCAGCGACGAGGAAATCAAAATAGGAAGTTGATTTGGAAGCAGTGAATGATCGGGAACCAGCGTTTGTAAGTACACAGAGGGTTTGCTTGTAAGTTGTGCACATGAGGGTAAATTTTTTGATGGTACTTGATAATTCTGCCATTGTATAACCAATAGGCAGACCCCTGTCTTTCCGTATTCTTAAATTTTTTACCGTTTGACTGGTTAAATCTCGTTCGAAGTCTCCTGCACACATCTACGCGGGCCGTTTTCGAGAACACTAAAAACAACATTTAAAAACATTTCTTTAAAGTATAACGAAATTCTCTTTAGATTTGAAGCATTTTTTTTTATTTAACCTCCTAAAACCCGGAGATTTCACAATTTTTATGGTGCTTCAGTCCTGGGTCTATTTAAACTTTTCACACCGCCAAAAATCGCGAAAAAATTAACCTCTCTTTTTAAGCATAAAAAAGAGCATTAGAGGTCGCCTATAAGTCATTCGACAGTGTCAGAGCTGCGCTCTGGAGACTCAAATTAGAACTTGAAATGAGGAGTCGATTTATCACCGGCCGGGTCTCTGGCACTGCTAAAATAAATAGCGAGACGTCTTTCCGTGGGAACTTAGAAAGTTACAGATTATTATTATTTTTTTTTTTTTTTTTTTTTGAACAGAATATTTTTTTACTTCAAATAAGTTATATCTTAAGTCCGAGAAATGTGACTTTGTTATCGATGACGAATTCGATTTTCTTTGAATTAAGGAGAAAAAGTCGTTTGAATTTTATTCAAAAAAAAAAAAAATTATTCCACCCTAAAAAGTTGTATTCACCTAAAAAATATTTGCTTCTTTTTAAAGAAAATTTTGTTTCAATTTCAAAAGGATGCGTTTTTTCCCGCCATTTTTGCAGCAAAGAGCGATGAAATAAAAGCCACTACGTCACGATACGTAATCGGTACGATTACGATGCGTATGAAGGGTTTAGTTTCAGGAACACCTCGTACTCCTGTTGTAAGTTTCAACGTTCTGATTTTTAGCAACCTTCAAATAAAAACATTATTTTCTCCCAATTTTTCTGGGACGCATCATCAGAAGGTGGAATTTTTACAAATTAGGTGCGGGAAGTTTTGAAAAGTAAAGTCGCTGATTCATTACGTAAGAAACAAAGACGAAAAAGTGACGTGTAATAATGAGCAGTGTGCTACGAAGCTGGATAGTGATGAGTGCACGAATCGCGACTTTGAGTAACATCCAATTATTTTCTTCTTCACATTTAATATACGAGTTACAGAACCTCAAACAAGAAGTTGCAAATCATTCTTGCAGCCAATTACACATAAAAATAATTTTTTAGTAGACTTAAAACTAACAACAATAGAAGTACGATTCTAGCTCTGGAGCGTGAATATTTCTTTTTTTTCGCGGTAAATCGTGGAAGGATCATTAATTTAAGTAAAGCATCATTTAAGAGAACACACCCGACAATTTTCCGAGAATACAGGAATCGTTTTGCAAAAGTCCAGAGCTAATTCATACACGATAAAATTTTCGTTGCAAACGCATCGCTTGTGACAAACTTTACTACCGATAAGAGTGAAATTGGTTTTTGAAAATGAATCATTGCGACAATAAATCGTGCCAATTAGATTTAGAGGACTCTTTTCCTTCTTCGATGTACGACCGGTGCTTGTAATGTCTAAAAACCAGTGCACATAAAGAGAACCCTTCAATTGTACAGCACTATGATTTTCTGGCGAGATTATGGGAAGGAAATATGATGGAAGAAATAATTATTGGTAATAGAAAATTTCAAAAATATCGAATGACAGTTAAATATCTATGATGTGAAGAGCACCAAGTTACAATGGAGAATGAAAGAAGTAAAAAGGCCGCAAATGTTTCTTGTCCGACGAACTCAGCGGAAGAATGATAATAACGCCTTGATACAACTATTCGAGCTCTTGAGATGTGCGTGTTGCTTACGCAAAAATGAAGGCGCGACGAATGCCGTTTCCACGCGCGCTGCAATGTGCTCGGTACTTACGTGAGTCACCGGCGAAATAAGCTCCGATAAATTATCACAAGTACGCTGAACTTCCTTTGCCGTCATTATTATTCTTTGGTTTTATGTCCCCTGCACCAGGAAACAAGACATTCCGCAGACATATCACAGACATTTCTTTCTTCCTACCGTTGACCACGATGTTCGATTGCGCTTCGTATTGACTTTGTAGAAAGAGAATACGCAGGTTTCTTTTTAAAATTGCATTCTTCGAGCGCTTTTCTTACTGTCCAACTTTCCTCCTTTCTTGAGCGATAGGACACCATTGCATACTGTTAAAACATCAGGAGGATTTACGGGCTGGTCGCTCTTGGTGGCCGCGGAACCCAGAAACAATTTTCAATTCTTTAGGCACAAATCACATCGCAGAAAAGATACCTTACGTAAGCTATCGGCTCAAAAAAAGGCAACTGACGCAACTTCGAACAGCTTAATAACCGGCATGGCAGTTCGTTATAATTGTCTCCTCTATAATGCTACTGATTTTGAAAAGTGCTCATGGAGTTGTGATAGTGCGGTTCCAGATGGTTGTGATTTACATGACAAGAAAGAACGATTGGTAAAAAATTGATGTTTAGATACGATTCTGCTACCGCGATCTTTGCCTTGCCGAGGAAGATCGCCTTAAGAGCATTCGAATGTTGCCAAATTTCCTTAAGAAATATTGAAGAAAGTTATGAATACTTTTCCTTGAAATTTTCACACACTAATAAAGATCAAAATATGAACCCACTTTACTGAAAAATCGGAAGCAAAATATTCACAAATTTTTCGGGAAATTCGTGGTCGGTCCAAAAAAAATTGGCAACGTCTGAGAGTTCATACGGTGTTTAACATTAGCACGGGAGAGCTCCTTTTCCCGCCAATTAGCAACGTTTGAGGAATTTCAGAGCTTTCAGAGGCTTTGCAGTGAAACCCTCTGAAAAATTCCAGAAAAATTAAACAAAACTCGGAAAATTCGGAGTATTTTCTTCAAACATGGCAATGCCGCAATATTATAAAAATGTGGTATACTGACCCATTAGAAAAAAGAGAAAGATGGCAGAGTGAAAAAACGTGAGCGGAAAACGTGAGTGAGATGATGGTGGTGGGCGAGGCGAGGAAAAAGAAAGGGAAAACAAAGGTATGTGACGGATGGAGGTGAAAGAAAGAGATGCGAGGTGGACTTGGCCGGAGTGGACGGGAGGAGTTACGATTACCAACTCAGAAATTATGTTTTGCGAGCGGCGATTACGAGGCCAAGGAGTGCTTTTATCGAACCCGGAGGTGTAAAAGATAAGTTTAATAAACTCACCGATGATTACGAATAATACACAGTAGTTAGATCATTAGAATAACAACCCGTTCGAGCGACGCGACGCGCCAATCAGTTTTGTCATTAGAGAATCGAGTACTGATGAAAACGCAAATCTCCCTGGAATCATCGATTACGATGATTGATTGGATATTGCTTTTACGGGCCCGACGAACCACCCTGATCAGGAAAAATCTAAGGGAAATAGGGTATCCCTGAAGTCAAGCAGAATTCATTTCATTTCGCAGTTAGGAATTACGATATACGACTCATCTGTAAAAACACTTTTCTGCTTATGAAAACTGCTGGCACTTACGGTGTTTCTGAACTGAGCTAGAAATTGTAGTTCCGAATTGCCAAATGTAGTCCAAATATGACTGAAGTTGCGATGTCGAGGCGGCGCTCGACAACACTTGCATCGATTCGTCATTTTTTGGAGGAGAAAACGTCATAACATCATGTCGACGTTGCAAAATTTCCCCCCACTTTTATTCCTTCCAGGAAATTTTTGGCCGTTTCAGTTTAAAAACAACGTATGTGCCGGTAGTTTCCCTATCCACATGAATTTTTTTACGGATAAGCCAGAAACTGTGGTTCCTAACTGCAAAATGTAGTCCAACCGTGAAATACGGAAATCCTATAAACATGGCTCCCTTTGATGGTTTCGGAACCACTGTATTATGAACTTTAAACGCTAGTTTTTAACTTGAACGTTTACTTATGGACTTTTTAAACGAAACGTGTTCCGTACGAAATTCAATAAGGAAGCATAACTTGAAGTGCAATAATTCTTACCCTGTTTAGCGGTTAATTTTAGAGAAAAACTTCCGGTTAACATGTAACGGGCAATCACAGATCGTGTTAAAATTTGCATTCGTAAATCTTGACAAGAGGTGATGGATGGCAGAAACGAGCCTTACAATCAGTCGCGTACGCATAGCTTTGTCCAGGTGCGTAGCAGCAAGAGACGCAGGAGCAGGGCTGCTTAAATAATTAATAAAACGTTCACGAGCTTAACGTGAGATAATTAGTTCCTGAAGCTGCCACCGCATGGCGCGCCGCTCTTGCGTCTGTGTCCATGCTAAGGAATTCATTCAGCATTTTATGCTGGTCAGTGTGAAGCTATCCTGACCACGACCTTCCTTCGACTCCCGATCGGAATTTTCCCAGTTGCAAATTTTGCTTGAAATTGATAAAAATTCCACCTGGAGCATCAGGGCTCCATTAAGACATGACGTGACTAAAAAGTTCCCTAAGCAACCAGAGATATGAATGTAGCCGGAGTTACAAAAATCAGGAAGGGCGAATCAATTTTTCCCGACAAATTTGCCGGCGAATTTTTGCCGGGGACGAATCTTCTCAAAATGGACGTATTTATGCTAAATAGAACTACGCATGGGCGAAACTAGGGCCCCTTCCCTCAGAAATCTACTTGGTCCTTCCATGGAACGTAAGGGATTTTGCTACAGGTGAAAAAAAAGCGCGTGCCATTCATTCCTTCTCGGAAATTGGAATTAGATCCATTTTCTGATATGCGAACCGTGCGAAATTGTTCCTAAGATGACTTAATTCCTCAAGATGTTCCCCTTTACAGCTGGAAAAATTCCTCAGACTCTCCTATGGAGATAGAGGAGTCTTGCAGACACATGCAGACCCCCCTTGGTAGAGTGTTTTTTGTACCCCCCTCCTCTTGATACCCCATTAGGAGCACCCCACCTTTTCGACCCCTCCCCCCACCTGCCAATAAAATTTCCCAGTTCCGCTCATGGAACTACGTGCAAATGAAGTAAGTCAAAATGAAGTATCAAGAACGCAAATCCTACATCGATGGCCCAAAAACGAGACCACGTTTGCGATGTTGCAGACTTCCTATCATGGTGTATTTTTTCTTAGAAAAACAAGTCAACGCAGTTTCTCTCAAATTTCCTAGATTTTACATCTCTGTTAGCAGAATATTCTGAATAAAGTCCAAGCTACAAATTTGGCTTGTTCCTCTTCGAAAAAATAACATTCTCAAACATTGCGACGGAAATACGTGATTTCGCACTTTTGGCCATCGATATAAATGGTTCCCTTTGATGGTCGAGGAATCATGTACACAGGATTTGCGTGCATAATGCATGGTTTCATTTCGATTTAATTGATTTGAATATAGTTCTTTTGGACATAAATACGTCCAAATGGTGGCATTTTACGTCCAAAAAAACCTTCAGCAAAAGTGCATCACATTTCGAGGACGGATAATTATTTTGGACGTAGAGTAAAGACGCATTCAGTGTCACGTAATTTTGATGACTGCACTCCATCAAGTGGCTTTTAAAAGATTGGCTCTTGTCGCCCTTGCAGAGCAAGAAAAGTTGCACCCGCCAGGAAAATGTTACAATTGTAGTTGAACGCGCCTCGAAAGTGAATGTTCGTGACTGTAAAATTTATTGCGGAGACAATCTTAACTTTACGATCCGCCTAAATTACTGTCAGTTTCCGGAGAGGGTCCTCGAAGTTTCGCACTCACCTAGACCCAGATAAGCACGAAAATTGCATTCGAAAATCAGGACTGGGTCTACTACTTCGCACGCGTACCGTGGGTAAAGTAAGGAAGGAATTGTGCGCTCGTTCAAAGTTGTCATACCTTGACGAACAAAGAAAATAGTAGTGAGACAATTGTCCGATCTACGTAGGCCAACAAATGGACAAGAGACGAAAAAAATTCACGAAGATAGCGCGAATTTGGGCTTTGGGAACATAGGCGCATTGCGAAAACATTGTTGCATTATTCTACGGTCTGGGTAATTTTCTTCGACCAAGTCGAGGCAACTTTGCAAACATAATAAAGTACAGAAAGTTTTGAGAACAAAATGAGGAGTCATTTTTTTCCAAGTTATTTCTTAATTTGGCAGACGTACGAGACTTGAAATTAGAAATTTACAACCCCCTCTTTCGTATTCAACAGTACCATTTATTCTGCGTGTGCCCGTCCTTAGAGGAAAAATGTCTAGCTATCGGTGCTTAAGTATGCTCTAATTTATGCTCAAATACCCGCATTTGGAAAAATGCTGCTGCGTTAAGATCAATTTTTACTATCTCGCTCCTCTTGCGGGTAAAAAAAGTATCTTTTCTCCTCATTCTGTCGGAGTGGTAAAATAAGAGGATAGAACGCAGAATATGAATGGAATTTCTTGGTACTCCGCAATACCGAACTTGAGACCCTGTAAACAGCGGCCATAACCTGACAATCAAGATCAGCCAGCTCGCTTCGACTCGGTAAACTCAAACAGTAGCGTGTGAATAATTTAATAAAATCGTCGATTGGACGTACAAATAAGTCTGCAAAAGCTTCATTCGCGATTTGGCAACGTTGCATGGTCAATATTTGCGACTAATTAATTAAACGCGTCAAGTTCGCAACAACATAACCCTGCCAAGTTCTTGCAGATTCCGTCATAACAATGGTCAATGGTCGGATCTGAAGCTGAGCGTGAGATCTCGAGACATTCTACAGTGAACGCAAACGTTCGAAAATTTAGCCAAAACACGTTTTAAAACTTCGCGGAGGATTTTGCGATTTCATAGGAATCTGAAAATGTGACCGGATTTGCGAGAAGAGACCTTCCTAGTCCCAGGATAAAACTTTTCAAGAGAGCCAAATTTGGAGAAAAAATTTGAAATTAGCGATTTCGAGTTCTCAACAATAAATGCTCTCTGGAAGCCTTCAGGACAAGCTTTGCGTGGTTTTAGTTTACTGTTTTCGCCACCTACTTCTTTTCTGTGTGCATGTCAGAATTCTTGAATTTTTAACCCAAAACTTTAACTCATATTAAAGCTAGAACTTCATAATGCTTAATCTTAGAACTTCAAGACATCAGATCTCCCTAAATTCTTGAGCTTTCAGGGTCAAACTTGTGCCAAAGTTTCCAACATTTTTAATCTCTGCAGTGATACCAATTAAGAAAATTTGAATTTTTGGAAGATGAGGTCACTCTCTACAGAATTAGTCACAAATTGAGATAGATTAAATGTGTTTAAATAGCTTCAAAATTCGTATAAAATTGTTAAGTTTTTGAACCACTTTTTTAAAGATGTTTTACAATTTGAACGGGGTGTTTGAATGTTTGAAATTTGAACCCCCATACCCCTGAATATTAGTGATTGTTAAAGTGAATATCGATGAGCTTAATTCAAAACCACGAATCTCCGTTTCCGATGTCGCTGACATCCTGCCATACTTTAGTTTTTATTTGGAAAACTAATCACCGTAATTTCTTGAAAAACTTCCTTGATTATTCTCCTCGTTTGGCAGAATACTCTGTATAAATTTTAAACTATAAAGTTGGATTTACCCTCTTCGAAAATATAGAATAGGAGCAGAAATTCTGAAACACAGCGATGGAGATAGGTGCTTTCGTACTTTGGCCATCGACATAGTATTTTATTGAAATTGGAATGCGAAAATGTTAACTATACATACGTTCGATCGTTGACCGGTGCGACGTGTGCTGGCTTTCTCTGCCGACAGAGGAACTCGGAGAAAGGTATGCTGGTAAAGTCAAAACCCGTTTTTGGCGCTATGGCAATTTTTCAACCTCGAGCTTTGCATTACTGTATGCACTGTGTCGTCAGCTTTTCGAATTTCCGCTTATTCTAGATAGTGAGCAGAGTCAACTTCTTTATGTCATCGTAGCATAACATATTGGTACCACCCAAAAATATTTAAATATCGTTGTCGCGATTTATCACAAATATTGAAATAAGATGGCTTAAAAAATTATGGGTTCTGCTTTTTTCCTCTATTGCTTTCATTTTTTTCGACAAGTATCAGAAATTGCTGCAAAGGTCTCGAATAGGCAGATATTCGCGGAAGAGATGTCTCTTGGGGACCGCGTTGATTTGTCACAAACATTACGTGTTCAATTTGAAGAGAGAACTCGTCATGCGTCAGTTCTCTTACGTAAGAGTGTATCTTAATTTCCACATGAGCTCCGGAAAGTATACAGTTATATGGGGAACAGGGCTTACGTAGAAATTGAGATACGCCTTTACGGCAGAGGCGAGCAACGAACTGAGGAAACTTGAGTTCAAAAAACTCCATAACACGGCGCAGGGTTTAGGTATGAGGCATTTGAGGAAGTTGTACTTGATATGTGTACTTAAATAAAAAATGGTGATCTACGTCAAAAGCAGAGGAATTTGAATACATTTGTTGAAAAAAGACAAGGAAAGGCACACATAAGGAATAATTATGAATATAAATATCATTAAATAATCGAACACAAAACCACAACACTCCTCACGATTAAAAGATAACAAATCAAAACGAGAGCACTAGAAGAGAATTAAGAAAGACACACATGGAAATTTCTATAGAAGACAGGAAAAAATAGAAACGTAGGGGTCAGTGACTGACTAGGAGAAACGCAAATTCTTGTTATACATGCTATGGAAGGTTTTATGCAACTTTTGAAGTTGACGTCATTTTTAATCAACCGGCTGAATCGAATATTTTTATGCGAGGTAATGAAAACCCCCGAGAGTCGTGGAACACTTTGCGAATTTCAGGGGGATTTGGGTCATTAAAAAATAGTTACTGTAGGTACAATTTTAGAACACCATGCTGTCCTTCATTTTGTGGATATGCAATTTTATATCAGAATAGTGTGGTAGAGATCTATTTATCTACTTAGAAGTCAAAAAAGTTGTAACATGTGTTTCGCCCCATCCAACTTTTCCTCTCTGCCTTTGAGCCCAGGAGTCAGCCGAAAAAAGATCACGTTCACCTTCATTTTGTAGGTATGCAATTTTACCTGCGTAGAAGTTGAAATAGTTGTATCACGCGATTCGCTCTGTCAAACTTTTTTCCTCTGCGTTAAAATCTCTTAGGTCAGAAAAGAGATCAAGCTCCTTTTCATTGTTGTGGAAATTAGAGATGATTTTGTTGCTTCATAACTGTGACTGCATAAATGATAAAGAACCTTATCTTTCGGAAGAAAATTTCAGAAACTTTGAACATTGCGCGGAAAACGATCGCGGGTAGTGCCTGCAAAACTGTAGGAATACTTCAAGCATCGCGCCGTGTCGTCTCCTCGAGCCGACTCCCGAATCACGCTGATTGTGAGTTCCAAGATGCCTACGCTATTTAGAAATGTGTAGGACAGTGCGCGTACATGCAACCTACGCGAAAATGGAGCGCATTTTGATCAAAACACGGTTATTAAGCGACAAAATCATCTCTCATGTCCACAACAATGAAAATAGAGCAAAAGAACTCAATGTTAGGGATTACACACGCGGATTACGAAATCTTACGACACACCTCTGGATACCCACGCAGAGCCAACAATGCACATTTTGGAAAAGGGAAGGAGAGGGGTTGACTTTGGAGAAGAAAAGAAACTTCTCAACATTCTTTAAAATTACGTAGAACAACCTCGTATTGATTGGGTTCCAAAATTCTCTGAGTTTTCCTTACATTCCAAGGATTTTGAGCGTAAATTTTCCGGTCATTTCCCTGACTGTTCGATGTTTCTTTTGGCATGATATCTCCATTTAAAAAATGAAAAAATCGAAATATTTTGTGCGCGAAGTTCCTTGGATTTTAAATCGCTATGTTTTGGCTGGAAAAAACTCAAAGTTTCGCGGCAAAACTCGCTGGCTGGTTAGGGCAAGGCAAAGTTCCCATACTTTTCAAAAACTCGTCGGCCCTGGACAGGAGAAACTAGATTTTTTAAGTTGGGAGAAAAAGGGGTTTTGAGGAGTGCCTTCTCGCCATCTCCCCTTAACCGTATCCAAGGCATTAATGAATCAATACCTAGTTAGTCTGATTATAATTCTCTCTTCAACTTCATGAGCGGCAGATTCAAACCTCAGTGGGTGACTAATCAAATGGTACAAGGCTTCACAGTTTACAGTCATATACTTAAAAGTAGATTCGTAACCCACTGATTCAAGGTCCTAATATTCAGTCTTCTGATACTCATAGATGTAAAATAAAATAATAATACAACTACTCAACCTTAATCTCAATAACAGACAACATAGTTCAATTATTACCTCATTCATCAATGACAGAGAGTTTTTATCAGTTGACAGCTGCACAGTTGTTTATTATTTTCAACCTGACTGTCACTTAGTCGATAAATCATGTTCCCCTTTTTAAAATGATTTCTGGAACTTGGTTGGCATGAGTACCAGAATTATTCAGAATTTATTTTTCGATGCAGATGAAGGAGTAGGTAAAAAAGCCTAGATTTCTCTCTATTTTCTTCTTCTCTGATAGTTTGATGCAACTTATGTTGAAAATTAAAACCTGCATCTCATATTCTCTGTATATTCAAAACCTCATAGCACTTCTTAAAATACAATTAAAAGCGCTATCGTCAAAAATAAATCAAATTCCTCTCAGTCATGCACGTCTTTGGGGAGAAGGGAGAGGGGGGAGGGGGAGGGGGGAGGGGGGAGGGGGGATTGAATACTTTGGAAGAAATTGTAAAAAATGACTGTAAGACTGTAGAAAAACTATGATACTTTCAAAATAATGTCAAAATAATGTAAAAAGACTGTACCCTAAAATAAAATAAAAAAATCCTCTAAACTGTTGAGAACTGCAGAAACTTCTTCAAAATCCATCTTTCATCATACTTCTTTATTGATAGTGAGTTGCATCTTTCACCTGACCTAATCAGCTGATGCATTATTGTCACGTTAGTTTTTGATACTCACATCAATGAATACAATATGTTCAATCAAATACATATTCTGTCTGTTGTCATATTTGCTGCATATGTACTTCCATTAAAATGCAATACAGCAAACAAATAAGTTAAACATGCATACTGCGCTATGTAACACCTCGAATCGAGCTAAAAGATTTTTTTAGATTGATTATTAAAAGTCTCAGAATTATAACATATAAAGGAAGACCAAATGCTGTACACAAACACCCCTTGTCTCTGACAATTTGCAGCTGACAAATAGATGGTAGAGGTGCGTTAAGTATAGACGCAAGAAGAATTTACTCATTTCTTGGATTTATGCGGCTGAAAATGAGTCTATACTGTTGCAAATTATCTGTCTTTATATGCACTTGCACTTTAATTTTAGCTTTAAGCATTTACCTGTGTTTTCAAGTTATACTCTTTCAAGATGAAAGAAACATACATCATGTTTCAACAACATACAAAAATACTTAATGCCAAACGTTGCTTGGTAAACCTCAGTTTTAAATTAGAAACAATTCCTATTTTACTTAGATTCCGATAGTCAAGCAAGATCTTAGCTTCAGAACAGTAAATCTGAGACTACAGACAGCTATGGGAAATGGAGGCTTTTTAGTAGAAACCTTCCATGATGAATGTTTATTTTAACTCTTGTATTAATACTCTATTAATTAATCAACTATTACACATACAAAAAAAGAAAATAGGAGGGAATAATCGTTTTCATAACACTCTGTTGAAGCTACCTACCTAATTCCACCCTGTGCGGAGCTGCTATTACGGAGACAGACAACATTAGTTTATCTCACTATTGTGAGCGAACTTATAAAAACTAATGAGACAAACTATTCTGATGTAGGTACCCTAACAGAGGGCCTGAACATTTAAAAGTTTGTCACTAGTTTATTCCTGACCAAAAATTTATTTGGGCTTCTAATGCATAGCAAACATGAAGGGTGCAAGTGAGTGTGATGCGCACTCATGTGCGAGATCGATACAGGCACTGTGATGATTCACGGTATGAGATCAAATGGACATAAGATGGAACAGCTATGAGATTGATTGATAAATGTCAACCGTGATCGGAATTTGGTTATACATTATGCCAAGAAGCAAATTCATTTTGAATGAGATTAGGAAACGGTCACAATCCTGCAGCATTACCAGTTACAGATGGCGGCAACTGCAGATGTAAGATGCGTAAGTGATTAAATGAATAAGGCAGATAAAAAACAAAACATAATGACAAAAAAAGGCGTGCTTTAATACGTTCCAAACTCAAACCAATACAAAAACTACAACAGGACTACAGAAGTTCACACAATAACAAAGATTGGAAGGGTACAGGACACAGAAGAGAGATTTGACTATCAAACATAAAAGAGTGATGAATGACCGAAAACATGAACAAACAAACTGAAAGAGTAGAAATTCACCTGTTCCACAATAATCTTCCGGAGGAACTGATATATTTAGGGAGAAAAGCACGAACAATGCAAAAATGATGATACACAGGAATCAGAGTGATAAACGACAAAGAGGTTATGTAAACAAAAACAGACGATATCAGGTAGACCAACCTATTCCAAACTACCGTTGATAAAAACAAATTGCCTTTTCGAAATGGACCTATCTTTTTTGCAAAAAAGTGATCGGATATATTTTTCTCAATCCTTTATTTACTCTGAAAGTTGCTAAAAATATATAATCAAAGGACTTATGAGGCTAAACCTTCATTGAAAAATCGAAGCGAATTCTGTCAAGGTTTGTTACTTTGCCAGCCATGTCAATGAAGCGCGTAAATACAAAATTGAGCGGGTAAATTCGTTTTGACGCGCCTGTCCCTGACGGTGCGTCTAGGATATTTGCGATAATTAAAATGTATTTCCACAGATTTAAAAAGCATGCTTTGACTGACAGTAAAATAATTTGATTCGACTCCAGTACGGTGAGCTCCGCATTCATTAAGAGCTACTCTTTCATTGAAAAACACTTAATTTTCAAGGAAAACTCAGAATCTCTCCTGAGTAAACATGACATGACTCCCTTATTACGGTGGCCTAAATTAAAAAATATAAGTATTACTTCCCGATTTTTGCGAACCTGTACCTTTTTTTCAATATAAAGAAAGTAATTCTATCAAAGAGTCGCCCAATAAAGTTTTTTCTCCTTTTTTATTTTTATTTTTTCATTTTCTTTAAATTTCTTTAACATTTTTTTTTTATTTTTATCGGTCGAATGACGTATTAATGAGGTTGCGAAAGTTTGATGTAAGGCCGATGCAAGTGTCAAGACGATATTGCAGCATAGACAAAAGCAAATTCACGGAAGTGTAGATCTCTCATACCTCCAGACCCTTGAGGTCCCTTTAAATTTCTCAATTTTTAGAAATGTGGGATCTTGTTAGAAATTCAACTTTGCTCTGACTGAGATTTGTTTAATCAACAAAGTCTCGTTACATTATCTTTGCCTGCGTTATAGAACCAAATCAATCGACATCGATTATTGATTTAAAATAAAAAATGAAAAAAAAAAATGATATTGATATTAATCGATTATTAGTATTTGAGGAAAATTCAAGTCCTTGTAATAACAAAAATCATTAGTGATGCCAGACGAACACATGCATTATTAATTAATGGATTGGTGGTAATGATGGACTGTCAAATGATAATTTCCTCTCAATATGCATGAGTCTGCTCTGGTAAAGGACCTTGCTGCAGATTAGAGAGGAACAATCCGCAAATACCGGCGCTACGCGCCGGCATTTGGGGGGCTTCGCCCCCCCATCCGCTTAGCGGATTGGTGCGGGGACCGCACGGGACTTTCTCGCTCGAGCCGGCGCTTCGCGCCGGCATAGACACTTTTACTGGAATATTTAGAAAAATACTGCCAATTTTACAAAATCATAAAGTTTGATTGGAATTTGATCACAGGATAATAGTTATGAAATTTTTATTCAAACCATTGAACTTCATTGTAAATGTCTTCGCGATATGTGGTGAATTCATATATTCGGACTCGACTTGTTGATTTTATGAGGCATCTTCAATTAAATATGTAATTGATTAACTAAGTCTCCTGTCAAAGATGGCGATCCGTAAAAATCTTAGCTTTTCTACGATTCATTAGGATCCATTAGATTCATTGACATCATACTTCAGATACGATTTTATATTATAATCTCTCCTTAAGCACGGTCAAAAGCCATCAAATATCTACTTGAATGGGTAGAATGAATATTCGATGTTCAAATAGTCTTAAAACTAAACGGTTTTCGCTTAGCATCTCCCAAATTTTAAATTTGGCGGCGAATCTACCTGCTGGAAGGTTCACGACACGCCCGCCAGGAGCGCCATCTCCTTACCGCGTATCCCCGTAACTCAAAGCGAAAACAATAGAGAGCCAAGGCGGATAAAGAATGGTGGTCGCATCTCGTACCCTCTTGACGTCACGATTGTAAACAAACCCAACTGCGGAGTTAGGGGTTTGAGGTTTACGCTGCACTCTAACGCTACAAGGTATTGTATAGTCATTAGTCACTTATCATTGTAAGTATTTCTGGCGTTGATAGCCCGAATTTAAAGTGAAATTACTGCGGTGTATTTTATTTTGCTATCTTTATCAGTAAATAATTTAAAAACCGTGAGAGTTTTTTTTTTTTTTTTTTAATATTTCTTATTTTCTCCATGGGTACCTGATTATCAATGTAATTTTTCGGGGGATCCCCCGAACCCCCTTATCTGGGTGGAGTCCTCCCTTTGTTTTTCAGAAATCCCCGACCCCCTCTCCGTTTTTCCAATTTTCACACTTGTCTCCCAAATTTCCGAAAGTACAAATTTCTCCTGGAAGCATCAAAAAGAAGAATGATTGAACGTTATTTCCAAATTTCTAAGGAAAAACTACCGCATTACAGCTCTCAAAAATCCGAAATATACTAAGTCCAAAATGATAGGTCCAGTTTCGTCAGAAAGTTGCACATGTGCGTGAAGGAACGAGCCCATCGGGTACATTTCTTTAAACACAAATTTCAGCCAGAAATATTAATCATCAGAATGATTGTAACTTCCTTGCAAATTCTCCGTAAAAATTTTAACTCAGACTACGATCTGAAAGCGTTTCATCAGGAAGGAAAACTCATAATTCCGTTTAGAAGTTGTATGAGCCTCGCGCCGCGGCATGCATCGCATCGGGTACACTTCGGGTACATTTCAAATCGCGCGGTAAAAGCCCGTACCCTCTGCACGTCACACATCCTCAAGATGGCAGCCAAAATCGAAATGCGACACCATTCTTTATCCGCCTTGATAGAGAGCGCCATCGACAAACGTCAACGAGAGACAAGTCAACAAACGTCACGTTATAACAATTATAACCTCCTTCATTAACAAGCATTAAATCAGTCATATTTGTGCCGAATTATTACATTATATTTGTGCTTAGTACCTCGTAAAAAGGAACCGCAAAAGATGGAATCTGCCGGGATTCTAAATTCATTAACAACAAACATATTAGTTTTTAATAAAGATCTAAGTGTCAGTTCTTGGCGTTAGCTTGATGATTCATAGTACCTTTGTAATGTGAGTATGTATCTAATTAGTTGTCTAATTTTGCTTTGTGATTACCTACGGAGTAATTTTGGAAATAGTATATGATGCATTATATAATGCATTTGAATTCCTAGGTTCACCTGACTCAAAGCGTTTGCTGCTATTATCTAGAAGCGCTCCGACTCATTTATCAGAGAATTGAGCGTTTCCTATCGCCCCTCTGCAATTATGAGATTAGTCCCATGAATCCTTTAGGAACTTAAATTAATGACTCAGATGGTGCTTTTGAGCCAACTTTCAAAGAATTAAAGGCATTTTTTCAAAATCTACAGTCCATGAGCTCTCCGTGTGACCGAAGTGCTCTCCTCGCTATATGACGCGTAACCCTTCAATTTTTAGTTTAGTCCAAAGACCTCGTAGGAACTTAAATTAATGAACCAGGTGGTGCTCTGATGCCAACTTTCGAAGAATTGAAGGCATTTTATTTTATTTTTTTCAAATTTACAGTCCTTGAAAATGAGCTGTTTCGCGGAGCAAAGTGCCCTACTTTTGGGCCTCGTATCTCTTGAATTTTGAGTTTAGTCCAAAGATCTTTTTTGGAACTTAAATTAATGACCCAGGTGATGTGCTTGATGCCCATTGTTTAAAGAATTAAAGACATTTTTCAAAATTTACAGTCTTTCAAAATGAGCTTTCCGTGTGATTTTGCTAAAAATGGACAATTTGAGCGTAGCCCCCCCAAATTTTAGCGTACCTCAAAATCGTTGAACGTGCATAAGGAGACCATAGATATGGTGTCCTGTGCCAATTTTGAATGAAATCGAACAGATAGATTCTGAGATATCGCTGTAGACAGATTTGGGGGACGCCACACGGACGGACACACATTTTTTCAAGTATGGTTATTTTTTACTCCTGGACCTTAAAACGTCTAAAATGATGAAATTTCAACTTTTTTTTTTTTTTTTTTGGAGGATGACAATACTTCCTCTCTACCCTATGGGAGCGAGAAAGTAAAAATTGAAATTCTTAAATCTGCGCGAGGAAGCGATGATCGCGCCGGTTGTCACACGAGGATAATCGGCAAGATTTTGCTTTTTTCGCAAGTGATGAGACAAAAGAGGAACGAGGGTCATTGCGACTGAAAAGAATAAATTATAGAAAAATTGTCCAAAAATTGCGGTGATGAGCTCCCTTCCGTCTGGAGCGGAAGTTGCGCCACAAAACAATGACTCCTCGCTTGAGTGCGTTTGAGGCGGGTCTAAAAGCTGTCTGCAGATGGTAAAGTCATCGCGCCTCTAACGAAAGACTGTACTTTGAATTTGAGATGGACCTCATTGCCCATATAACTCCATACACTCCAGGGTTCACGTGAAAATTGAATTACATCCCTTTCGGCCGAGGAGCGACGAAAAGTCGTCAGTTTTGCACTGGTCTTGTTTTCATCATTGCTGGGTTTCCTATAATTTATTCAGGTATTCTATTCCATTGAAACAGTCGTAATTATAACGCTACTTACAAGGACTGCGATTTTTTCACTTCAAAAATAATCGATGAGCATGTGACTAAGTTCCGCAAAATGTAACACGGCAACATCAATTCAGAACCGATGAGAAACAAAGTTCAAAGCTTTGTTGCTTCATAAGACTCAACATCACAGGTCAATTTCGATTCCTATTTTAAAATTCAAAATATTTTTTGATGACTTTGATTTTTCGAAGAGAGAGAAAAGGTACGATCAACGATGCTCAGCACTTCTAACTGAGGATTTAAGATTCCCGGGAAACTCAAGTGCCGGCGATGAGTACAAGCATTCCCAAAAAAATTTCGGGACATTCCTGAGAACGCTCCTGTCGGTTCTTTAAAGTGTGAGTGATTACATTGTAAATCTGCATGTGTTAGTGTGTATCTGTCAAAATTCTCCGGGGCAAGTGGTTTCTAGTCGCGCATTCCTGGGAAAGGAGTTTTTAGAGATCATGTATTTTGCTGGGGAATCATATCAAACATTTTCTTTTATATATATGCAATGCCTCATATACTAGGAAATCAAAAATTTGTGTGAAGGAAAATATATAAGTTCAGAATTTATCTATCGATCAATTACTATGATCATACACTTGCACCTTTGAAGTCCGTGATTGAATTTTGATCCACTTTACAGAAGTTTGACCGAATCCAGCAACCTTACCCTAGTTGAGAGTAAAGGTCACCATACGAACACCTGCTGTTAAGGCTGTGAGAATTTTAAAAGTATTCATTCAGTAAGACCATGTGATTAAAGCTCAGCTGAATCAAAGACTCGTGCAATTTATTTAGCATGAATAAATCTCCTCAAGAACATCAGGTCTACTGGGAAAAAAATCTCTGCATTCGCAGTTCGCACAGAAAGCCACCTATGCGGGAGATCAGGGCCACGGCCGGCGCAAATTTAGCTAGCGGCGGCGGCTGAATTTCAGCGCCCATAGACGAAATTTTAGCCTCGCAAAGGTACAGAGGAGTCCCGGTAAGGTCAACAAACATGCCCCCCCCCCATTAAGTTTAAAGCGGGGTGCCTTGGGGGGGGGGGGATTATTTTTGAGAGCCCTCATTCAACTCTGAATACCTAAATGCAAATGTGCAATCAAATGCATTTCAAAAATTCTGTATCATGTCTTCATATCTAGAATGAAGCAGCATCGTTTCGATGATTTGAATAAGCAGGATAGTAGGTGAGACAGAAATAAATCAATGGGAAAACTTTTAAAATAATGAATAAAGAAAAATCAGTCGCTTTTCAGTATAGATATCTTGACACATATCTTCAATTAATTTGATCTCACTGGACCAGGTTTTTTTTTTTTTTTTTTTTTTTTTTTTTTTTAAGGAAAATAGAAAAAGAAAAAAGAATAAAAAATAAAAAGATAAAAAAGAAGACGTAAACTTTGTGTGGCGAGGGTAGAGTTTGTAAAACTTTTCACGAGGGAACTCAATGGTTTTATCCCACGCAGCAAAATATGTTAATCCCTCATTACATGGCATTTATCGATGTTTTATGCATTCACAAAATTATTAACATCTTATTATTAATTACGATCTCTTTGCATAGCGAAAAAAATGCCGGGACGGCGACCGAAAAACCGGGAATTTTCGGTGGCTTTCCAATGTCCAGTAATCTTAACGTTTTCTGGCAATTTAAATTTCCTGGGACATTTTGTTAGGTGCGCTAAAAAAGTAATGAAATTACCGAGTATTTTCAATGATAGATAGGTACCATGAAAATCTGTCATTTTACAAAAGTGTTTCCATGGTAAATTAAGGAAATCCAACCCATGACAATGTCATACATAATGAACTTTTTTAACGATAGGTTTCCAGCCGGTTTTGATTTGATGCAGGTGGTTTTCGTCGCCTGATAATACGTGATTTTTTAAGATTTTAACTTTTTTTTTTTTTTGAAAGAGGTGAATACGAAAGAGTTTATTGAAATCGTGCGACTTCGATTGATCACTATTAGGTACCGGCCTAATTCAAAAAATTAAAAAATTTGGTGAAAATCTATTCCGTATTTAATCCGGCAGCCGCAGATTTCTAATATTAAGTAACGGTTAAAATCGCATTTGAACTACACAGGAGTCTATCTTTGAAAAATCTTTTTCAATTGGAGACAAAATAAGAAAGTAAGAAAAAAGTCGAAAAAGTGATAAATGGGCACTACCAGTGTATGAAACCTTGCAGGAAAACTTATCGTAGGAAGAATTTTTGAAAAAAATTCGGCCACTCACCAAAACTTAAGCAGAACCAAAAGGAGAACGCCGGCACAAAAGGTCTCTTTGTTGCGCGCGTACAGATATCAACAAACGGTCCAAGAGCACAGATCTCAGCAGAACGACAGCTAATTCGAAAAAAAAATCAATGTTCCAACACTACGAAGTCCAAGCAGCGTAAAGATGCACGGCAAAATACGTCGGGGTGCACTGGAGTCCGAAGGGTTGAAACGGCGAAATTTGCCGGCGACGAGCGTACGTTAGCGAGCGCGGGCACTGGAAGCAGCGCGTCGGGGGGCAACACAGTGAGGACTGACGGAACTCACGGTCCCAGCGCTGACTCAGAGTCCGGGTTAGTTCTGATCGGGAGTCGAGATCAACGGGGCAACGGAGCTTGACGGAGCCGCGGGCTGATGGGAATCCTTGCTCCCGTGCTCCCTGCGCGCCGATAACGGGGATAACGCCGAGACGCCGCGCCGCTAGGGAATGCGGGATGACGAAGACTAACAACGCAACGCTGCGGTGCGGTGCTGCGCTGGCGTCCACGCGAGAGACTGACGAAGAGCCACAACATGAAATGGGTGAAGCCGGGCGCGCTCCTCAATGAGAGCGATGAAAAACTGGATGTACGTGGCGCCCCCAGCCCCCCCCCCCCCCCCATAGTGGATCGAGTCAGTGGGAGAGGTCGGACACAATTTGGAAACTTTAAACGCTTATAACTCCGTTTTTACTCAAATTTGAGGTTCTAAAAGTGGTTCCATCGGTTTATCTTGTGAAATTTTCTATCGATAGCACCCCTTAAGATTTAAAATGGACGTATTTCTATCAAACAGAATTATGTGAAGGTGAGAAATATGGGTGTGCTCGATAGTTCTCTTTGCGCAAGAGTGAATGAGAATAATAAAGCGCCAATGACGTCAGCGGCAATGATCGAGCCCGCGAGCGGGGGCGCGATCTTCGTCGGGGGGGCATTAACTCACGAGTCCTGTTCACAACGCTCTCGTGCCATGCCCGCGGCTCATGAATTCCGCATTCGGATGGCACATAGGTCTGTTTGATAGAATGTAATATCCCGCTCTCCCAATTCTTCAAAAGGAATCACGCCCACTTTACATTGCTTCTTATGCAGCTTCGACGAGCACACCCCATATTTCTCACCTGCACATAGGTCTGTTTGGTAGAAGTATGTCCAAATGTGACGAATTAAACATCAAAATTTGCGGTTTTAGACAAACATTTTGTGTCCGACTTCTCTGATTGACTCGATCCACTGTGCGCCCCCGCAGCTCCTGACTGACAGCGTCGGAGACCCATCTTCCTGCAGACTCCGAGATCCCCGAGGCCGAGGTGGGGGTCAGAGGTGGAAAGTGAAATTTCAGAGGGTTGAATTTTCACAAAATTTGCTTCCTGTTAATTTTTATCGGAATTATGAATTGAGCAATTTTTCGGTAAAAGGGCGTATGAGACTTCCAATGCTACCAAGATTGTGCAACGTGGTTCTTTAGTTGTAAGTAACTTATCCGACAGTTCTGCCATGAAATTTTCCCTGAATCTGCCCTGAGATTTTCTTCACCATTGTAAGGAAGTAAGTCGACTGTAAATGAATTTCATCTGCCACAAATCCTGTAATAAATTGCACAATCTTGGCAGCATCGCAAGCCTTATCCACCCTTTCACCGAAAAATTCTTCAATTAAACCTTCGGAAGTCCGGAAGCGTTTCAGATGTTGTTCCCGTTAATGTGGCAGTACTGTGCTACCCTACGGAGCGGAGGTGCGATACACGAAGGGGGTTGCAACGGGAGGGGGGGGGGGCTAGAGAGAAATGTAGACCCAACCAAGGCTAGAGGTGAAAAGTGTCAAAATCGAGAATTACTGATTCCAGGCGTTTCTTGACCTCCTGAATGCATCCCCAAAAGTTTCAACAACTTTCATGAAATTTCGTTTTTCACGCGAATAAATTTCAGGAAATTTTCCATCTCTGGGCGGGGGCGCTTAACCCCCACAAATCTACTTGGCCCCTCTCAAGAAATGAGAGGGATAGTACTAAGTAAAGTGGATGCACTGCTAAAACTTGGAATGAATTTCTGTGCCGGGGTGCTGTAGCGCCCAATAACTCGGAGTGATAAACGAGTGTCAAATCTATTCTCCGGACGGAGTGACACACACTCTTAAGAAGCGGTATCTTCTCTCTTTGCCGAAAAGTCATTCGCCCATTCATATCACTTGGTGTTTTTGGCGCTATACAGACTCTTGCACCGAATTTCCCTCCTTGGTTTTTAACAGTTTGACACATTTCTCATCTTGGAATTTGGAATTGAGGGATTTGGTCTGGATCCCCCAGACCCCCCGGTGGTGGGGGGCCAGGCCCCCCAGCAAAATGACCTAGCTACGCCTATGATTAGTCTCTTGCAGAGGGGATAGATAGGTGCGGATAGGTGCTTTTTTTTGATGAGCCAGAACTTTTAGTTCCTTGGTGCACAAGATATAATGCATTTATAAGGCTCACATCGCAGTCGTCTGCTTAATCTTATATGACTGAAATAAATGTTAGTTCTGCCTGAAAATCTTTTGGAACCTGGCATGTTTTAGTGAACGCTTAGTTAACTGTTAGTTTGTGAACGCCGGGAGAGCCTTCAAGTACTGGCTATACTTCCCGCTTTATCGGGAAGGTAGTTTAGTTGCGTGACCCAACTGAACGCTTAAAACACCTTCAAATCTGGCGATACTCCCCGCTTTGCCGAGAGGTTAGTTTAGTTGCGTGACCCAACCGAACGCTTTGAACGCCTTCAAATCTGGCGATACCTCCCGCTCTGCCAGGAGGTTAGTTTAGTTGCGTGACCCAACCGAACTCTTAGAACGCCTTCAAATCTGATGATACCTCCCGCTTTGCCGGGAGGTTAGTGTAGTTGCGTGACCCAACCGAACTCTTAGAACGCCTTCAAATCTGGTGATACCTCCCGCTTTGCCAGGAGGTTAGTTTAGTTGCGTGACCCAACCGAACGCTTTGGACGCCTTCAAATTTGGCGATACTTCTCGTTTCTTCCGGAGGTTAGTTTAGTTCCGTGACCTAACTGAACGCAACACATTGTTAGTTTACTCATTTTACTGCACGCAGGAAGCTGATACCATCAAAAGAAGCATTACAAACAGTCTTTTCTTTTTCTTCTTTACCTTTTAATTTTTGCATTTTTCATGCGTCACAAATAGAAAGTAAATATTTCGGCAATTAGTAAACATGTAGTATGTTAGTATGTATTCAGTATGTTAGTTAACCATGCCTAACATATGCCTATAAACGGTATAACCTGTTGAATGCAACAATTTCAAAGTATTTTAACCTTAAAATGCATAAAACTGGGTGATTTTTAGGCAGAAATAATTGAAGGAAGATTAGCGCCACAAGTGCCTCAAAATGCGCTCAAATAGAGTTAAAATTTCAAAAATTTTCCGGAGGAGGCCCCCTGTAAGTATTCGGTATTTCGGTAATCCGAAATTTCAGTAAAATATTTTATGAAATTTCACGAGGCTGTGAAATATTTCATATTTTCCAGGGGCTAGAGTATGCAAGCTGCACTCAAACCCACAAAAATAGAAGAAAGTCACAATTTTTAAATTTTGCAGAACGTGAAAAGGAACCGATATTTTTCATAGCTTTCATCAATTTCTGAAATTTCATGAAATATTCCTCGTGAAATTTCAAGATTTTATTTTTCATGAGAATTCGCCACCCTGCCCTGAACTAACGAGCACACCTCTTCTTTCCCACTCAGCTCTCGTTCCTTTTATGCATAAATATGTCCAATTTTGAGTCTCGAGGGACCGCAATCCCTTTACTGTGAACTGTCACACAGGGGAGACTTGAGAACTTGGCTTTGAGCACTGAGCAGGGTCTGCGTGACGTTCAGTGCGACGGACATAAGTTGACTATTCTCCAGCCGGTTCGAGATCTTGTCGCGCTGGTGTTAGTTGGGCGCCTCGCCTTCGAAAGTTCGTGAACTTGACTGAACTTGAACCAACTGAAGCTCGGGCACCTCTCGCAAGTACGCATTCAACGCATTCATTCATACTCGCTCATGAGCTGGAGAACGGTGATTGTTCGGATCGTGTTTAGATTTGCGCTCTTGCCGCTGGAGCGAACCTCGTTGGCTTCATTGATGAGGTTTTTTAGTCCTGTTAGAAACTTTTAATCACGGGAGGCTTTTTTCGAACAGGTTTTTTACTTGTCCTCATTGAAATAAATTTCAATTTTAATGACATGTTTAAGAGAATATCTTGGACAATGGCTGGTCAATATGCGGAGAATTTACACAAGGATGAATTACAGATTTTTGTAGATCCTCAACTTTGCCTTCGAAAATGCGTGACTACAAGTATGAAATGCGGGCCGATTATTGAAATTGATAGACAAAGCTATAGACAAAGAAGGCATACGGAGTATGGAGCGATCCTATTGGTTGAAAAGGGTGGTCCTTAAAGACTAAGGGGGTAAATGATAGACTGACTATCGGGTCTCTCGTGGGTTGCCGTTAGTTAGTCTTTTACCATAGAGAAAAAAAAGGAGGTGTTTGCATTTCGGGCATCTTGGAATTTTTTGATGACTTGATGACGTAGGTGGGCACAGTGTGAAGGGGACGTCCCTGTACCCAGCTGTACCCACCTACGTCATCAAGTCATCAAAATATTCCAAGATGCCCGAAATGCAAACACCTCCTTTTTTTTCTCTATGGTCTTTTACCTGCGTCCTTTGTCCATTGCAACCACCTGCTTCCGCCAATAGGATCCTTCCACAACCTTTTTGTCTTCTTTGTCTATTGTTTTGTCTATCAATTTCAATAATCAGCCCGCTGGGGTGAATTTCACAATGAGGAACGCATTCATATCAATCGAGATTTTTGGGAGCTACGCACTGAAAAAAAATTCTTGTCGTTTTGACCACGGTCCGCTGGTACCTTTATCTCACTTTTTTTTACCAATTATTGGTAATTTTACCAGGACAGACTGGAAAAGCTTACCTAAAAACCGATATTGTTACTGTTTTTTTTCCAGGTAAAAATACCACTTTTATTGGTAATCAATTAATTCCCGGTAACTTTGCCATTTTTTCTCGGTAATTCTACCACAGTCGATAAAAAATATTGGCGTTTTTACCAAGGTCCAGTAAAATTACCGAAGAAGTTCAATAATTTTACCGAGATTTCTCGGTAAAATTACCAATTCCATAAATGGTAATTTTACCAAGAAAAAACTGGGATCAAATAGAACCCTGAATTCTTGGTAATTTTACCCTTTTCTTAGTAAATACACAGAGATTTTTTTTTTCAGTGCGTAGACTCCGGCATCGGATTTCACTTCTCGATTTTTAACATTACAATTTTTTAGTTGGAAACAGAAGCCTTTTTTAATTTCTTACTTTCATTTGCTATCAACCGCTAACATTTTTTGGGAAGAATGCCCTAAATCAAAGGAAGTACACGAATTGTGAATCAACCGCGAATGATTCACGCTCATGCACGCCGGCGAGATTGGTGAAAAGAGGCCTCGCAGTTGATGAGTCTAGTACAGTCTCATGGAGCCTTGCCCTGACACTGTCTCTCAACTTTCACTTTGACACGGAGCATGCCACTCTTCACTTAAAATACGGTTGACACGGCTCGAGTGTGGTTCCAACAGTTCGATTTTCTCCCAATTCTCTCTTGTCTCTTCATTTTCATGTACTTACATACACAAGCCGCTACCTTAGCGCACTAGAGCGCTCTGCGACTCCAAATCGCCATCGGAACCGATCCTCCCTTCATGTACTCACCTCATGTACACTTTCCTTACACTCTCCATACACTCTCCTTCATGTACTTACCTCATGAAATTTTCCCTCAATACGTTGTTTGTTTTGCTCATTTCTTCCATCTGCTTTTCTTTCGCTCTTTTGCCTCTCTCCTTCCTTTTTTCTTTCTCCCTTACTGCCGCGCGAAGGAAAAACGCCTAACGAACCTCCGAAGTTGCCAAATTGTCTTTGATAAATTACAAAATTATGGGGTAACTTGTGTATTTTTCCCCCCACATTTTTTCTGATAATTTGATTCGCAATTTAATCTACAATATCTGAAAATTTTAAGAAGAAACATTCATAAATTTCCCAGACAGGAATGTTTTACAAAGGAAAATTTCGCAGTATCTGGATGTTCATACGCCATTTTTCCTTAGCCCGGCAGAGTAGGAGCATCGGCCTTTTACGCGAGAATCTACGAAAAAAATTCGGAAAGCTCGCGAAAAAAGGGTAATCAAGAATATCAATGGCCAAAGTGTGAGACCACGTATCCTATTCTGCGACGTTGCAGACCTCCTGTCGTACTTTATTTTTCCCTTGAAAGACTAGTCAACATAATTTCTTGAAAAGTTCCTTGATTTTTTTCCCCTGTTAGTAGAATATTTTCTCTAAATTTCAAACTATTAAGTTGACTTATAACTAGCCCTCATCTAAAAAATAAACTAGGGTTGGAGATTCTGAAACATCGCAATGGAGATACGTGGTTTCTCACTCTTGCAATCGATATGACGTGTGGCTCAAATCTATCCTCCCCATTTTTCCACCGGGATGAATTACATACCAGCGATTGCACTCGGTACATCATTAAGCAGGGTGGCATGAAACGTAAGAAAGAAATGAAAGATTGGAAATTTCAGTGAAATATTTCATGAAATTTCATGAGGCTGTGAAATATCTCATATTTTTCAGGAGCTAGAGTATACAACCCGCACTCAAATATGGTAGAAAATCACAATTTTTACATTTTGCGAAACATAAAAAGGAACCGGTATTTTTCAATATATTTAATAAATTTCTGAAACATGAAAAATTTCACGTGTAATTTCAAGATTTTATTTCTCATGAAATTTTGCCACCCTGTCATTAAGACTGTATAGGATCTAAAGAGGAATCTTAAATTATTTACCGATATCCTTCCTCAATCTTGGTATTTTCGTAATTTTCGACCATATTTGAGGGCCGCCTTGATACTTACACTAATTAAAGTTCTTGATGCAATTAAAACGGTCGAGTTGAGACTTTATCTGCGCGGCACTTTTGGTGATGAAAATCTTAAAATGCAGCTCATTTCGCTCGGCTCGGATAGGATCCGAAATGGGACAACGAGCTTCGCAAGTTGCTGACCACGACCCGTGCGGAACCTGCAAGGAGAAAAAATGGGCGTGAGGCTCACTGTCAGTCCCGTTGCATGCGATGAAATCATCGTACGTCATTGTCCCCATTTATCTTATCACGCTTTTATAAGCCACTGTTGCCATTGAGCCGTTTCTGCATCAGCCACTAATTGCCGCCCCCCTCCCACCATCGACTTTTTCATACATCACACATGGTCAAATGGATGTATTTCTATCAAACAGAACTATGTGCAGGTGAGAAATACGGAGTGTGCTCTAGAAAACTGCATAAGAAACAATGTAAAAGTGGGGGTGATTTCTTTTGAAGCTTTGGAAAAGCGGGTTTTTAAATTCAGCAAACAGACCTATGTGCCAATTGAATGGGGCAGTCATGAGCCGCGGGCATGGCAAGAGAGCGTTGTGGACAGGGCTCATGAGTTAAAGCGCCCCGACGATGATCTCCGTCTCACGCCCCGGCTCCATCATTTCCGCTGACGTCACTGGCGCTTTATCATTCTTATTCACTCTTACGACCAGAGAACTAACGAGCACACCCCATATTTCTCACCTCCACATAAATCCGTTTGACAGAAATACGTCCAAATTGTATTCGAGTTATGTGAATAATATCTCCATTTATTCTAAAATTTTAGCAAAACAAAACACAAGAAAATTGGAAACCAAAGATAAAAACAAGCATGATGCTTGAAACGTTTTGGGGTTGTTTCAAGACCTTCCCTGACAAGAAAATAAAGAATATAAAAAAATATAAACAAAAAACACCCTTGAGTTCGATCAATTCTGATTTTTGGCACTCAAAAATGTAGATGCCGCTCACTTGCTGGAAACTGCACCACACAAAATTGCATCTAATACCTTGGCTATGGTCGGAAAATGCGTATCTGCATTGCAATGTTTCGAGATCTTCGACTATTTTCTATCTTCTTACAGATAAAACCAACCAAAATAATTCCTTGGAATTTTCTGTAGATATGTTTGAATGAGTGGATTAAATTCACAGAAAACTTTGAGGGAAAACTGTGGGTCAGCTTTCTTTTAAAAAGAAAAAATCGAGCGGGAAGTCTCAACGTCTCAATCGAAGATACGCACTTTCCGACTTTGGTCATCGATGTCATCTTTAATTTACCTCAAAATTCCTCGTTAGAACAGGTATGATCCAAAAGCACATGCGCAGATGATCATATAGAACTGCAAGGGGCACTCGGAATTTCAATGAATATGTTAATGGATTATGTAAGGGAAAAGACCTTTAAATGACTGTTCCGAGCTGTTTCAATACAGTTAGATTTTTTTCCCCTGCTGGCGTCCAATTTACTTTAAACGAGGCAAAGACAAATTATAATAAATTAGACCTTGCAGTGTGATCACGGGTAAATAAACAAAAAAGAAAGAAAGGATTGAATTCATCAATCCGTCAAAAACTAGCGAAACGAAATCAGGAAAATTTTGAGTGGTCCATATTGATGAGCTAGTGCGATAAGAACTCAAGCCACCACATATTGCAACTTACTAAAATTTGGATTCAATTATATTTGAGCGGTCACGAAAGCAATGAAAAAGGAAATAGAAAAAAGAATGTATATCGCTAATTTCGACGTTATAAGGGGTTTACGAAGACTTGGAGCATTTATAAAACATTCAATGCGACTAACAGTGTAGTTCATGTACGACATTTTCAACTACAGACGTAAAATTCAGGTGAATTTGCCTCATTTCTATGATAGGCAAAAAGCGAGTATGGACCACGGCAAGGTCTAATATGTCACAGTGTCTGTGACACAAGGCAATGAGCCTCAAGGTACGGTCCCATTAAGTGGCAGCTGCGTCGCGAAGCTGACCGCGCGGCACTTGCTCGACCGAGTCCAATAACTTTGAACCTGCCCTTTACTGCTAAAAAGCGATCTGCGAGTCATCCACGTCTTGGATAACGGGCAGAACCAAGATTATTGCACCTCAGTGTGTATTTGGAGTGAAATACATGTCTGTTTGGAGCGAAATACATGTGTATTTGGAGCGAAATACATGTGTGTTGTTAGCTAAATACTTGCGTGTTTGGAGCGAAATATATGTGTGTGTGGATCAAAATACTCGTATGTTCGTACTTTCAAGAGGCAACCTATAAACTCTAAATAAAACAATTTACGCAAAAAAAATTAGGCTTAAACAATTTATTGTCATTTCAAACTTTAAACTCATCCTTCCAATTTGCACTGTTGAGAAGTTTTGAGTGAAAGTCTGTGCCAGAATCTGCACTGTTAAAAATCCCGGCGCGAAATTCACGCTTACTCACTATCAGTTGCTACTTTGACTCGCTATAAGCTCGGCGCGAATTGCGCGCTCTGGCGGGAGTGAAAATCTGACAGGCAAACGTAAAACGGAACTGCCGCAACATGGATTCGAACTCGAGTCGCGGCGATGGTAGATGAGTGTACTACCACTTCGCCATTCGGCGCTTGGCTCAGGTAACCCTGAATTTACGCTACTTGAGGTACCTCAACTAATTCGTCCATTGTTGGTGATATTTACGCTCTGATCTATTCACTCAGAGTACGGCGCGAAATTCGCGCTGGATTTTTTTTTTTTTCACGACGGCTGTTTACTCGGAGTAAATCATTAATTTTCCCTTGTAAAAATTGACAGTAGATGCTGTGTTCCAAAATACCATAGACCTACAACCGGCTGTAAGATTTCCAATAGCTTCTATAGCCGGCAACACAACTTCTTATAGCCTTTTATAGCCGATGGCGACTAAGCAACAGCCTGGCGATAAAGTGTATGCTAAACGTTACTAATTACGGATGCTAGGACTTAGTGAGTTTTTGGACTACCGCTCTCTTTCTGGCCAGTAGTATCTTGATTTATTTTGCGAGGGAAGCTCTGTACTTTTGAAGGATGCCTGCCATTCCTAACATGTTGGAGCGCCTGCAATTTCGTATGATACTGTGCAATACCTCTGGTGTGAAATAGTTGCTTCAAGCGCCGTGGTAAACGCTGCGGCGCCGCGCCGCGCGGCGGGCGGGCAGCCAGCGCCAAACGCGCATTGGCGCCTTCAAACCTAAGAGGGATACTTCACGCATTGCGTAATGCGTGAAGTATCCCTCTTAGGTTTGTAGGCGCCAGTGTGCCGCCGCTCCGCTTTGTGTTAGGCTCTAATATTTAATCTCGTAAAGTCAGCGTTTTTCAACTCATGACTTTGAAATGTTTGCACACTCTGTATGGATTACTCTCATTTTAATTGATGAAAAAAAAAATATGTATTAAAGGAAAATATTATATGCGTTTTGTAAATATTTAGGTGATTCCAGACAAACTTAAGGATTTACAAAGCACACGAATTTCTACACAATTTCTTACAGTCTTTTATAGCCGATGGCGAAAAAGCAACAGCCAGGCGATAAAGTGTAAAGCCCGGCGATAGGAACTAAAGCCCGGCTGTATAATTTTTTATCGCTTCGTGTAGCCCGGCCGTATGATTTTTTCCACTTTCTACAGCCAGCTATATGATTCTCTATCGCCTTCTTCAGTCGGCTATAAGAGCTCCTATGGTGTTCTGTTTTGGAACGCAGCTCCTACTGCCAATTTTTACCAGGGTTTAACAGTGTACATAGCGCCCAAAAACCCCCGATGACATGACTGCGAAGCGGAATCTATTCTCGTTACAAAGTGACTTACACTATAACGGAGCAGAATCTACTCTTCTTGCGGAGTGTCATACGTTCTTTTGGTGCTAATTTCACTTCGCATTTTCATATCACTCGGGAGTTTTGAACGCTATATAGACTTCGGCGCCGAATGACACTCCTCGATTTTTAACAGCGTCTCCTCTTTCTTTATCCCTTTTCTTCTTTATTTTCTCACCTCATCTTTTTTTCTCGCCCCTCATTTTAGCGCCCCTGTTGTAATGGCGCCTAGTGCAGCCGACCCTGATGCGCCATCCCTAATCCAGCCCTGTTGCAACCGGTCGCGCGCGAATAAACCGCGCTGTTCACACTGTGCGTCGCCCACGCTCTACGGAACCACGGCCTTAAACAGCGAAAACTTGGCGACTGTTGGCTGCGAATCGCGATCATGTCGGCAGCGCTGTCGGACTTTCTGTCTTGTTTCATTTTTTTCAATGAAAACTACTCGACGTTAGTTCTTGAAAGTTCCTCTGATTTTTTCTTTCCGCGCAGAAAATATTCTGTGAAAATTTCAGGCGATAGTGTTGTTACATCCTCATGTAATAAAATAAAGTGGAATGAGATACACGTTTTTGGAGTTTCACCGTCGATATTAAACTACAGGGTGATCCATAAGTCTCGAACCATCTCTGTAACTCCTAGACTTTTCGGGATGATCCCGTTAAAATTTTGAGGGATCCCAGAAGTCGTTTCGTTCGACCTCGGGGCACTCACAAAATGTCAAGTCTCTATCTCAATTCGTTCATAAATTCCAGGGATGATGCTGGGTGCTGGTTGTGCAGGGCTTTTAGATCACTCTGTACGTGGAACACGGCATGAAAAGGACGGATTCCACATGAGTTTTGGCAACATTGCACAATGGGTCATTAACTCCTTCGGGATTAGCGCTCGAGCTGAAGCCCCATTGGTCCGGGCTCCTGCTGTAGAAATAAAAGCAAAAAGACATGGCGGGTCGCGTGAAAAATTCACCTGAGTTGCAAGACGCCATGGGAAAAGTGCACGGTTCTCAATGGCAAATCTTGCTAACCTTGGCACTTCGTCAACCTCGGATTACTTCGGTCGGAGGCGTGGAAGTGCGAGTGCGCGCATATTGACGGTGAAACTACCAAACCACGTATCTCGGTTTGCGACGTCGCAGACTTCCTGTCATACTTTATTTTTTAAATGAAAAACTACTTAACATCCAGTCTTGAATATTTCTGTGATTTTTCCTCTTTGTGCGGAGAAAATTCCGTGAAAATTTCAAGGAATGATATTGATTTGGTCTACTTCAAAAAAATAAAATGTGAGCGTAGATTTTTAAACACCGCAAACGAGATACGTGGTTTGGTAGTTTCACCGTCGATATGTGCATTGCGAGATTTAAAGGTAAAAATATCTGCCGCAAGTGTTACTTCTCTCACCCTAAGGGTCGTAACCATAGTCGCTGTTTAAGCAGCTCGTTCCCGTAGGAGGCACCGTATGGTTTACATAATGATTAAGAGATTACATCATGATTATGGTAGAGGAGGTCCCTAACATAGCAGTATATGAAAAGGAAAACTTTTGCAAACCCGAGTAAATATGGCTGTGTAACTTTGGAAATGTATTGTTGCAAGGGGTAATCATGATTTCCCACAGCTGAAAGTTCAAAATACGAAAGAAAATAAATTACGAGTTTTGTAAATTTTAAGATAGGCAATAACCTTAACGTTTTTCAAACTCATACGATTTTTTCTTTCGTATTTTGAACTTTTTGCGATCGCAAATCATTGTTATCCCTTGCAAAAATCAATTTCCAAAGTCGTACTGCTAAATTTGCTCTCGGTTTGCAAAAATTGTACCCTCTGTTATGCTTTATGTTAATAATCTCCTTTGGCATCCCTCAGTTACAATGTAAATAATATGGGGCCTCCTTCGGGGAGGTAGCTGTTTAAGAAACACCTATGTATATACGACCTAAAGGCTAGAAATGTTTTTTCGTGTGACTGCTGACAAGTAACAATGATATCAGAATTATGCATTCAAAAGTCCAAGAGCATTAACAAAGTCTAGGAGCATTAAAGTCTGAGATTTGAGTTCAAGAACTTGCATGTGATCAATACGATCGGTCGGAGAACGTGGCAACATGCAATGAACATCTTGGACTTACCAAGTGTTTCTTGCTTAACTCTTCTTTCCCTAAACTCACCCAAAAATCAGGTCCTGAATTTTCTATATGAATAAGCAGACATTTTTATTCTATGTTAGTGGAATATTCTGTATAAATTTTAAGCAATAGCTTGTTTCTCTTTGAAAAAATAAAATGCGAGTCGAAAACACCACAATGGAGATACATATTTTTCTGCACTTTGGCCATGGGTATACCTTTTTGAGTATCGATTCAAAATTTGAATTAAAAATCGGTGAAATGATTATTTATCTGAAACAGGCTCTACACTCAAGTATTGAAATTGACTTCAGTAGTAATTTGACATTGCCAATATCCCAAGGCTTTCTGGTTTCGTTTGATCTAAATACTTGAATTATTCTGAATTCACCGTTAAGCCTCGATCACGGGAGCGTCATCAAAATTGAATCATCTTTTAAATCATATAAATGAGGATTACAGTGGTTTTGCTCACGCATCTACACGATAATTGTTATGCGTAAGAATGCAGAATGGCTATAATCATTTTAGAATTTCAATGAGAATTGCTTACTAGAGTATTTAAAATGTCATGTAACGAACGATCGTTTAAGAAAGATATTATAATGATGTTCATGAATGTGCTCACAATTTTTTTTTAAAAATCTGATCCCAGCTTTTTCTTCGGAGATTACCGCCAGGGGGCCGTCCCTAAATTACGTAACGGACTTTTTCCGCATTTATGCGACCATTGACCCCCCCCCCCTTCTCCCTTTTAACGATTTTGTGACGTAGGTCCTGAAAATCTAAAAAAACGTACACCAAGCAACAGAACAATCCGCGTTATAGAATGTCAATAAATTAAAATCGATGGCCAAGGAGCGAAACCACGTATCTTCGTTTGCAACGTTGCAGATTTCCTGTCATATATTTTATGTTTTCGTCGAAAAATTAATAAACGTAATTTTTTTCTAAACTAGCTCTAGTTGCTTCTCTATTTGTGCAATATTCTGTATGAATTTCAAATCCTGCACTTGGCTTGTTACTCCTCAAGATGATAAAACAGGCTCGGAGATTTTGAAACTCTACCATAGACATACGTAGTGTCGCACTTTGGCCATCGAAATGTATCTTAGAAAATATCTTAGAAAATATAGTATATAAAAATATATATAGGTAGGTATCGTAGATATTCATTACGAAATGAACATCCCAGTAAATCTGGCCGGAATTCCAAGGTTTCCATGTTTATCTCCGTGGATAATGAAAACACGATATTTGTTCAATGCTTCAATTAATTCATTACATTTCATGATATGTTGATTTGTTCTCCTCGGAGTTTAAACCTAATCGAAGGATGATTGATTATTACCAAAGCGTGGCATGCTTTGCGATACATAGTTTGATCTGCCATTTAAACCTACGGAAAAGGATCGATAAACAGGGTGTTCGCAACGAACACCTTTTAATAGTCGATGCTTTACCACAGTTTCAAATGAGGAGATATCGATAATCGATCACGATCATTCACGCCTCGCCACTGACTTAGGAGGTGTGAATCAAGTTACGAAACACAGTTAGCTCAATGATAATTGTCTCTGTGATAAAGAGAAACCCTTTGATAGAAATTAATTTGAAATCAGAAGTGAGAATAAGAAATTCCAGGAAGTTCGAAGTCAAGCGAGGGAAGCTTCATCTGCCATAATCGTGACTTTTTGAAAAGCTGAAGCGATGGCAATTTTGTTGATTTCGCAGTAAAGGCGAAAGGAAAGGTTAAGAGCGTTTGACAACCACCAACCTTGACTTACATTCTTGACCAAAGTTATCAGTTGCATGCAGCGAATGGCTGCATAGGAAATTTGGCGAACATAATGTTTACGTTGCTTGATGACGACTCATTCGTGCAAACATGAACTTGAGCCCTAAACGTAGTAAAGAACCACATTGCGTTTTACGGCACAAGGGCCACTTATCAAATATTATGCAACGCACGAACCTGCTACTCTAGTTTCCCTCCAAAAATGGGTAAAATTCCTCTCTAGTAGACTTTTTTACGAATAAAACAAGAAAAGCATGTTTTCTTTGTTCATTTGCTTTGTTCTGGTGTATCCCTTTCCTCTTATTCAAACAAAGAGTGAAACAATGTAAAACAGGTACATACCCATCCTCCATAAGTCCATCCTCCTCCTGCTTTAAGTTCGGTAATTGAAATGAAGTGCGTAGCTCGTCATAAATGTTGATGATGAGAAAAAAACGCATATGTAGATTTTAGTGCTTGGGAATTTTCTTTTTTTAACACTGTTGGTAAAGCAAACTATCCATTAAACTCGCCGATGAAGAACGTGTGAAATGTCCGCACGTATTGACTCAAGAAAATTTCGCCATCGTCAATGCTCAAGATTTTGATCGATTATCACTTTTTCCATGGACGATGGCCGATGCCTAGAATTGGTTGCAAAAGGAAGCCCGAAGTTATACCTTTTGTAGTTTCAAAACATCGGCCTCCTAACTTTCAATTTCACCTACATGAAAAACATTCAGCCAAAAAATTTCAGATAAATTTCCACGTTATGGCAAACGTTATATTTCGTCGACTCGGCCCTAAAAACGTACCTGACTGCCCATGTCTCATACGCAGAGAAGCCTAAAGTTTCATCTGCAACATTTCCAAAATGACAGCCATCGCCATCTTCAATTTTTTCCTGATCCAAACACTGTGAATTGTAGGCATATAGACTACAGAGTCAAGGTAAGTTTGAAATTTTGACAAAATTGAAGATAATATATGAAAAATACAGGAGCAAAAATAGCTACCATAGGATAAACTTTTTGGGTAATTTCTCAAAATGTAAGAAAACTCTCAATTCCTCATAAAATTGTAATTTTGGCCTCAAAGATGAATGACATTAGCTTAATTGACTAGTAAAAAATTAAAAGATTGAATTTGAAGAATTTAAAGCTCCTTTGCCGTTTCATTCACCCGATGCAGCAGTTACATGCAATTATTGTATTATGCAACTGCAAGACAACAGAAATGCAGGTTTTGCACCCGTGATGACCCTTGTGTTCATACAAATCGATTATCTCGGCACAATTACTTACGAGGAAAGAGTCAATCAAAGTTTGCGCTAACAATGTTATTGTGAATTAATTAGCTGCAACTTGTAATCAGATAATGCAACTTAGTGGCCAAACTTTATCGTATTCGGTAGTCTACTAGATACATATTCACAGTCAAGGTCCAGATAGATAACACGCGATAAATCAATTTAAGCTTCGAACATGAATCAACTCTACGTTTTAGACCAAAGCCTGGCCCTTTATGACCCTAGACTTATCCTCAATTAGTTTCAAATCAATGAACATTGCTGATTAAGCAATGTAAATTAGTCTGAATTTTAGAGATTGGAAACATGAAGCTTTCAGAAAGAGGGGAACTTTTATCCTTACTGTTGGCACTTTTAAAAAGCAAAAAGAATCATCCCCACTAATTCATCATATTAATGAATTAGCATGTCTTTTAGTGCGTTCCAAAATTCATCATATTTTCATTTATTAAGGCAGATCACTGCTATTTTTCTCCTCATCCACAGTATTTTCTTTTCCTCCTTCGAATACGTATTCGCAATAGCTGCTGTCCGTTACTTTCCTCCACTTTTTTTTTTTTTTTTTTTTTTTTTTTTTTTTTTTTTTTTAACCATAAATATGGATGTGAGTAGCCATTGTGATCAGGGAACCGCTCAAAAATAAACGTAATTTACTGTTGCTACTCTATGTCTCTTCACACGCTTTGAACAACTGCTTGATTGTCGATTGAAACCTGACTTGCCTTGCTCTTCCATCTGATCTTGCTCTAAAAACATTTAATTTTTCTCCATCCACGTGTAAAGTCGTCCCTTCTCAATAATTTTCAAGGGGACGCTTTCTCAGATACCGTCCTTATCAGGTGAACTTGAAACTATCTCTCACTACAAGTCGTTTATTTACTGTGTATTTGAATAAGATAACCACTTATGTCATTTATCAATGAATGCATGCGTTACAAAATTGAAAGGCGGCACGGCGCGTGCATAATATATCTAATTAGAAGTATATCTAACCTTACAAATCAGTAACCTGCACCACCAATAAATCGAACAACACGGAGTGCTAAGATAGGTATTCTTTCAATTTTTCTGCTGAAATCGGATGTTGGTGTACTACGTGCACTGTACCTGTACCGTGATATTTTTCGTGGTAAACTATCGTGCCTCGTGGATGTGACAAACGGATTAAGAACGTGAATTTAGAGGTTGATACTGATGTTATCATGACTTGATATAAAGAACTTCAGACCAGCGTCGATTTTCTACCATTTGGTTCAATTTACAACGGTATGATTGTTCCTGGTCACTTAATTTTTTATGTTTCTGAGACTTACACTTGGGTTGATCATATATAACTAGAAGAACATGTCATTTCCAACTTTAACCAAAAATTGTAAGATAACCCAAACAAAAATCTCGATTTTTCTCATCAGAAAATCTCAAAGTTAATCAATGAGTGAAAGGCCTTTTACTGAGTCCGGCTGAGATCAAGGGTTAATTTTTATCGAGGCATTTATGTAATCTCAACCAGATATGGTTTATTACCCCTTACATTTTTGGTTAAAATAAGAAAAGAAACTCCAACATTTCTCTGTGCGCAGATCGGATCGAATCATGCTCCGAGTGGTCTCTTTCGACTTTTATAATAATTATAAATCCCGAGGTCACTCTTATCGTGGAAATTCTACATTTCGTGACTCATTTAGGTGGCATGACGAGCTGCCAGATTGTAAATAGTTACCATTCACCGTCCGCCCATTCGATCATCGCGGTATTTTTAAAGTTCGTGTGGAACGAAAGAGGTAACTCGGCACTGATTGTGGTGTTCTAGCTCCATTTAATATCAATACTCATCTCCCATGCCAGATATATCAAGGGGTTATGAACAAATCGTGTTTTGAATTGGACTGATAAACTACTCAAACCTAGCTGACTTGGGGGTATCATATCAATGGCCAAAAACGAAACCACGTTTCTCTCTTGCGGTTTTTCAAAATTTCCGTTCCTGCTTTAGTTTTTCGAAAAAGAACGGACTTCTTAGCATAAAATTTATAAAAATATTCTGCCGATTGAGAAGAAAAATCAAGGAAGTTTTCAAGAAATTACATTGCGTTTCCCAAAGGAAAATAAAGGATAACAGAAAGTCGCAACGTCGCGAATAGGGTTACGTGAAGTCGCATTATGGTCATCTATATGCATAGTTTTGAAGCCGATCTTTGCATGCGCGTGAAACATTGAAAGCTCTCAAGGCTTCAATGCTTTAAATTTTCAAAAATGCCCTCTGAATCCAGTGGTTCATTTCGTCTTTTCGCGCTACAATATGCACCTGCAATGGAGAGATTTATACTTTACTATTTAAAAAATAATTACGTTAATTGACCACTCTGCTGGGTGACCTGCCGTTACTTATTGACGCTATTCATACATTATTTTTAGAATGTAACAATACAAGAATCCAGCTAATTGTATAGTTACAAAGTTTTTTGCTATCTGTATATGATTTATTCACTAAGGCAGGGTGTACAGCTAAAGTTCATGATTGTTTTAATCCAGCCGTCGGGGATAGAACTTAGTATTAAAATAATCGACACTCAAACAAACTTTCATACCTGCATACCTTTCATCCGTTTGAAAATAATAGTGAGGAACCCACCGCTTCCGCTCCTGTGGTCGGGCAAGAAAAGTTTGAGCGCCTTCAGATGATAGTATATGCAACACAGGCATCCATAAAGCACGAATAGTTGTATCCAGGCGCCGTCGCATATTTTGCCGTACGAAGCTACCTGGTCCCGTAGTTTTGCCGCAAGACCAAACCGGGCAAGAGTCTTAGTTTCAGTTTTAAATTCTTTGTAATGTTATATAGCTCTCCACTACTGTTCAGCTTTTTATTCCGTAGTTAATGTATTTTACTTTGCTTTCTCTCCTTTATTTTTGTTTGCTGTTTTGAGGAAATAAAATGAATTAAAAAAAAATGGAGCAACCTTAATAATTTATTTTCTAGCTGTGAAAAATAAATAGAAACAGTCCCCTAGTTGGCTTGAAGCATGTACGAGACTTGTATACTTAAAACTAAATTGGACCGAGTTTATCAGAAAGGAACCAACCCACATTAAGTTGAAACCGGGAAAAAGAGGTTTGAAGTTTTAATCCTGCATAAGGCTCGATGTAGAAAATAATCTTTAGCCCCTCTTTTCACAAACTAATTTCTGTTTTTTGACTTTCAGTTTTTGGCAGGAGAAAATATGCGGCTAGTGGAACTCGTGAGCATTCTTAACTCAATTTTGTCGAAAATGTAGGTTGGTTCCTTTCCGATAAACTCGGTCCAATTTGTACTTACTATTAAGAAAAAAAACATAAACCTATAATTCTCATCCGTGTCATGAGTCCAGAGGATCCCCCACCCCAGAGTTAAATTATTTTTCTCCTTGTTTTTATCCTTTTTTATTTAAAGTCGACAACCGTGCAGAGATTCGGCCTCGGGCGTTTTTATCGATACCCCGTCGCGTCCGGCCGTGCGTTTTGCGGTTAACATCATCCCTCCCCCGCCCCCTTTATGATCTGATGATTATTCCCTTTGCAGATACCGAGGGCTTGCACTATATATATATATATCGAGGCTCTTGAATCGCGGCGAGCTTTGCCCCCACTTCCTCGGAAAAGTTTGAGTTTGGCGAGCCTTTGTTAAACTCAGCAGGTTCTCGTCCGAAGTTCGACCCGAGATTACGCGACCTTCACTTTTAAAATAACTATTTTCATCGCTTTCATTGGAGCGCATTCACCAATCAAGGATCTGTAGTGATCGAGCTGGGTCAATGGATGTTAATGAGCGCTGACGTCCCAATGGTTGTATATAATTAGCATTGAAAATGAAAGTTTGGCTTCATTTTTAAGTGCAATTTAAAGATGTGAAGAATGTAAGTCCAGACTCCAAGGAAAAAATCATGAAAAAAAGAGTGTAGAAAAGTTAATTTTTATTTTTTTAAAAAAAAATTTAAAGTGTCTCAATTATTTTGGTATTAGGTTTATTTGGTGATTAACGAGTTTATATCTTGATAGATCAAGAACCTGCCTGAGACCCCAGAACTCCTTTGAGAGTTCTAGTCATAGAAACCGAAAATTATAATGCGTAATGGATCACTACGTAAGCGCATTTTAGAATAAGTCAGCGTAATTTATAAGGATCCAATCTAAAATCTAAAATTTCGGAACTGTTTGAGAAGTCAGAACCGCGGGTTTCGCTATATTCAGGACACCCACACTGGCGAGGAACGAGTGATCGATTATCGATATTTCCACATTTGAAGCTGTGGTAAAGAATCGATTATTAAAGTATTCGTTGCAAACACCCTATAGCTCCTTTTCCATAGGTTTAAATGGCGGATTAAGCGATAAATCGCAAAGCACGCTACGCCATTGGACACCTAATCGAAAGTCTGAGCCGAAAAATGACTAATACTGGAATTAATCTCGTGACTTTGAAAGAGGAAAAAATGCTGATATCTAAGATTGATTTGAAATGAAGCTCCTACGTTCTTCTTCGAGTTCTCTTTTGGTTCTGCCAATGCTTTGTTTCTGTAGTTACAAATAGTTTTATTTGCTTTCTTTCACAAGTAGGTAAACATACATCACAGTTAAGTAAATAGCACGCGAATCAAGGAGATATACTTCAATAAAAGTAAAAATAGTATCAACAAAGGGATCGATTGAGCAAAAATTTCATCACAAAGGAACCGTTCATTTTCCGCTTTAGAGTAAACAAGAGCGCAGATTGTCATGATTTAATTGCGTCGAATCTTGAATTTGTGTCTTGTCTTGAACGCTTGGAAATGACGTCCACTTGAAATGACTCAATACAGTAAAAATTTAGGATAGTTGCGAAAATCTGATTTCGGAAATGGTAAGTCATGTTGAAGGAATTTTAAAAATAATGGGTATTAATGAAAAAAATCCGAGTAAAAAAAATGATCCTTATTATTAATTAAGCCTCAGCTGATCGGAGCTGATGAGTCATTGGACGTTTGCACAATCAATTAGAAATACGAACAGTTTAGATTACAACGTTGTTTAATAGTTTAATAGTGTAATTTTTAGTTGCCTGCTGGTAATTTTGGAATATTGTATTAAATGTTCCTAAAGTCAAGTTTATGTTCCCGAACGCACTGACCTATGCAGACCCAAGGTGGGATGTAATACCTGTGATGGTATAACATTCTCTGGTCTAACTCAAAACCAGTGAAACAAGCTATGCGAAGTTCCTCAATTTCATTCAAAACTCCTTCAATTTCCGTCGCCGCAAGTAACTTTGCTTTCAGGTCTTGATCCATTCCGAGATTTATTAACCCGCCGCGCGCCGTTTGTCTAAGCAGTACGGTTTGTCGTTCGATCGCAGAGTTTAACGATCCTAACGTGGCTGTATGACACTCTCTAACCCAGTTCGATAATTGATCTATGAGTTGATAATTCCTTATTTTACAAAATTCTCTGAAGAAAAATTTCCAATATTAGCATCTCACTGTAGTACACCAGGTATTCGCGCACAGATTTGATCACTTGGACAAGACTTGAGAAACTTTTGTTAATTAAATTTGGTAGTATTTCCCAAGAGGACATCTTTAGTCGCATTTTCTTTGATTTGTGATAATTGCTTGGATGGTACTTATGAACTTATTTTATGTTATGTCCCAGGCTTTTGCATGCAAAAACTATAACGTTAACACATGATGAATCGTTTATGGGAGCCCATGAATCCAACAATCTAAACGTCTGGAATGGCTTACCAGTGCAAACACTGCGTAACCTTTTGAAATTGATTTAGGTTAGGTTCACTCGGGCTCACACAGCAACCTGCCATCTAAACCCATGTTAAACACTGCCCACATTTTGCCACATTTTGTCTTAGCAATATGAAAATATGGCAACCTCAATCTTGACGCTTTGGCTCAGCTATAGCAAGCTGTAAACATTTTGAACAATACAAGGGGGAGAGAGAAACAATGCTCAATTGATCAGTCTGCTAAAGCCGCTATAGTGCGCAATTTGACTCGCGTGGGGTAGAGTATTGTTTTTCTTGTGATCGGACAATTTAAATTTCCCGTGACCAATGAACGATAAAAACGTTAATATCTCAGCCAGGAGTTACTTCCAGTAGTTTTCGTTGCGTGAATCGTGTTCTACGTGAAATTCAAGCAAAGAATCATGTATCGGAGTGCTTAAAATTGTATGCCTTCTTAAGTGGTTCATTTGATCTAAAAAAGCGAACATAGAGAACTTTCCTAACTTTTCTCGGATAAAATATTTTATCGGGAGAAACGAGGCAACGTCGAAATGCTCATACGGTGTCCAAACACCACATGGGCTTTTTCAGCCCTATTATTCATTACCACAATTATTCTAATGCGAGTTCGAATAATCGTGCGAACACCGTGCAGCCAGCCGGCGCGGCGCGGCGCGGCACGGTGCGGCGTTAAACTTACCGTAGCGCCTGCAAGACTGCGGGAATACTTCGCGCATTGCGCTAAACGGAGCCGTCGGCGCGGAACGCCTTAGCGCCTACAAGACTGTGAAAATTCTTCATGCATTGCACGCACAGCACGGTGCTTGCTTTAATCTTTCCAATTTCTCGAGGACAGACCTGACCTGCATGCTCCCACTCGCGGTGCGGTGGACACAACATCCAACCAGTGCTCAACGCGAGCTTGCAATCCTCGAAGGATCGTGGAGATTTTTTTGCCTTCTGTTAACTTTTCCTTCATTAAATATCGCTCGTTGCACCTCATCTTTCTAACGAATCAAATATCAAAATTTGCCAGTTTTAGTTGCAAACTTCATGTCCGACTTCACCAATTGGCTCGTTAAACTGTACGTCGTTGTTTCGTAATTTTGGTGTTTTCAGTCATGGAGAATGCGAGTGTAAAACGTGGGCGTTCGGCAAGGCATGGGCATGTTTCTCTCTACCCGTCCGCATCAAGCGGCGTCAAATCTATGTCAGTGATAGGAGAATGCGACAAAAGCGAGAGTTAGGAAATAATCCGTATGTGCAGGCGTAGATATTTGAGTATGTAAAATTTAACATTTTTTTAAAAAATTTAAAAACTTTTAAAACAAACTTAAAATCATTCACTTGCATAAAATTAAAAATTTTATGCAAGTGAGTTAAGATTTTTTGCGAGTTCCAAAATTTTTAATTTTATGCATTTAATTTTATGGGGCGCGCTGAGGACGGAGGTCGGGACAATTCCAAAACGCGTCCGCTTCAAAAATTAAAAATTTTATGCAAGTGAGTGATTTTAAGTTTGTTTTAAAAGTTTTTAAATTTTTGTAAACTTTTTTAAAAATTTTAAATCTTACATATTCAACGACTTGTGCAGTGATTTAAACTTCTGTAATATTTTCTCGTCCATATTTGATTTCATTCACGGCAGGCGTAACGAGAAAACTATTTGACCACGGGTATAGGCATATTGCCGCTAGCTGGATTGAAGGCGCATCACACTCTGAAGTTGACTGGATCGCGCTACATTCCCTGGCTTGCGCGACACTAAAGTCGCCGCATAACTACGACCACGCATCATTTCTTTTGACGATCCTTGCCCGGATTTTACCACAGTTAAAGGGTAAATATGTATCTTAGATGCAATGATTTAGAAACTCGGACGATGTTTAATCGATGTTTTAACAACGCAGCGATTCTGAAACTTGATTCGCGTAAAACTAATTTTGGTTTGATAAAAAGAAAACCGAACTCGATCGAACGAAAATATTGCGTCGAAATTTTTTGTGATTTTATTTTAGATAATTCCGGAAATTTCCTGGAAACTCTTAAAAAAAACTGTGTGTAGCTTTTTAAAAAATTGATTAAAACTAAAACATGGGTAAAGAGATGTGCAATGTTGCAATCGGAGGTAAGAATTTTTTTATCCGCGTGCAGGCGTCGATATTTGATTTTATTCGCGGCCGGCATAAACGAGAAAACTATTCCACGACGGGTGTAGGCATGTTGCCGCTAGCCGGCTGGAAGGCGCATCACACTGCGAAGATGACTCTACCGCGTTCCCTTTCCTGGCTTGCGCGACGCTGAAGCTACTAAACTAGGACTAGGCAAACTAGGACTAGGTGTCATCATTCTTATCTCTATGCTTCGGTTTGGACCATAATGGACCACTAGACAAGGTACGAATTTCAGCATTCTGATGCATGTTCCTTAACCAAAATTTAACGTGAAATACGATGCGGACAACGATAATTACCTAAATCAATTCCTTACGAAGATATTTAATGATTCTTGATGCATGAATTCAAACCACCCGCTCATGAAAACTCATTGCTCGACGCGATTCACATCGCGTATCTGCGATATAAAAATCTGGCAATCTCAATCTTGACGCTTTGACTCAGCTGAAGCAAATTGCTTATAGCTTGAACAACACATGGTGGGAAATGAACATTCCTCGATTTAGATGCTTGCTGAAACCGTCGTGGTGCGCAATTTAACTCACGTAGAGCTTTGAGTTTCTTGTGAGCAGGCAGTTCAAATTCCTCGTAACCGGTGTGAAATAAACGACAGAGTAAAGGGGAGAATTTTATGAGCCCCCCCTCACATTCCGCAGCTCGCATGGCGCACGACCCGCCTTCCATTACTAATCTTCATCTAGCGTTGCGAGTTCACTAATTACTTAACACGACCAGCATGTAGGTAATTTTAAAAATCGAAAATTTAAAGAAAAACTAAGAAAAAAAGAAAAAAACCATTTATATGATCCACGAGTTTCTCCCCGCAAGTAATCGTTCCCCAACCGCCCGCCGCCGCGGAGAGCTGCTGCGTGCTGCCTGCGCAAAACGCGCACTGACGCCTACAAACCTAAGGGGCTACTTCACGCATTGCGCAATGCTTGAAGTATCCCCTTAGGTTTGTAGGCGTCAGTGCGCGTTTCAAGCTGGCAGCACACCGCGCCGCAGCGTGCTGTGAACTTGCCCACAATTAATAGGTCAGGGTGTTAAAATGTAGGCAATTTGACATCAAATTTGAAATTAGCGACTCGAGAAACATCAGTTACGAAACTTTCGTGATCTTTCAGTCATTATCCGACTTATTTCTTCCTATCTTTTAGTTTTGGACCATAGTCCGCCGCGGGCGGCGGCGCTCATGAAATGCTCCCCCGTGTTCAATCGATGAAATAAAAACTTTAATATCTTCGTTAGGAGTTGGTTATAGTAATTTTCGTTGCGCGAATTGTAATCTACGTGAAATTCTGGTTAAGAAACACGCATCAGTTTGCTTACATTCGTACCTTGTCTAGTGATCCATTAGAGGGAAAATATGTATCCTCATTGTGACAATTCAGAAACTCGGATGATAATTAATTATTTTTGGTCATACAAAAAGAAAATAGAACGGACGAATAAAATCGCGTTGAAATAATTATCGATGATTGTATTTAAGAACATTTGGAAAAAATCGCGGAAACTTTTCAGAGAAACTGTGCGCAGCTTTGAGAAACATTGATTAAAAATAAAACATAGTGGTGCATAACGTTGCAATTAGAGATAAATACGCTTTTTTTCGCGTGCACCCGTCGGCTTTTGAAACCATTCATCTTTTAAATATCTTGAACATGGTTGTTCCACGATTTTTTACGTAAAGTTTCATTTCAGTGGTTGGCAGCCGCGAAGCGGCCACGGGCTCCTAATATGTAATATAAAACCACCAATCGTTGAACCATATAAAGATGAATTCTTGCCGCGCTAAACGAATGTTGAGCCTGAGGCAGTAAATCCTGCGAAAACATTAGTTTGGATTGGATCATTATCTGGAAGTATAGTTTTTTGCGGCTACTGGAATTGCAGGAGTTATTGAATTATTTGAAAGACTACGTGCTTCTCTAACTCCTACAACTCGGGCTCGAGTTGTACGAAACAAATGTATGAACACATATATGTATTGTTTCTCTTGAAACCTGATTTAGTGAACGAGTTCAGGATTTTTGATTTTAGGTGTATGAGAGGGGTTTTATAGGGGGGGGGGGGGGATTTGTGAGAGGTGGAGAGATTACGTGCGATTATCCGAGAGTAGGTCTGACTAACAATTAGTCAAATATCTATCCAAGGAGAGGATAAAATAAACTAATATTAGAGCGAAATATACAAAAAATGTGATATCAGGGAAATTACTTTGTGCGCTTGAGCTGGAAGGAACAAACTACGGTTTATATAAAATACCAACAATTTTTAATCAGGGTAAAAGCTGAAGTTTTTCGGTCATGAGGAGCCAACTTCGGTTCAAGTAAACATCTCGTCAGTCAAACTTAATCTCGTGTTCCTCACTAAAAAAACGACTGCTTAAACCGAAATTAGGTTTCTATGATAGAAAATGCTATAGTTACCGAGACCAAAAAATTTGATGTCCCACATATGAACCGTGATTCTTGTGACCGAAGTTTCCTTTTATCCCCGCCCAACACTTTAGTAAACTTTAAGGATATGAAAAAATGAACTAGTAAACTTTGGGAACTTAAACTTGACGTATCAGCCTGACTAAATTTCACGTTTTCAAATCTCCTGTAATTTTTTATCTTTTTGGCTGACAAACATGTAGCACAGGAGAAACCAGGATAAACTCATTTATGTCCCTGTGATATACAGAGAAACCTATGGACGATTCAGTTGCAGCGAAGAAACATAGGGGAAAATGTCCACGCGTTGTGTCTTTTGTCATCTTGCTCTCGCAGTAACAACCTAACAACACGTCCGCAGTGCTCGCTCAGTGTAAACAAACAACATAAACGACACAAACTTAAACATCGCACCGAAGCGCGCACCTCATTCATGAGCCAATCACAGTCGATTCTCAACGATGTCCAAATCATAACGTGCTAACTGCAGTCACTCCCCCCACATTTTTGTACGCAACTTCCCTCGGTAAAGTGACTCAAATATTTAGTCTTAAGAGAATAACTCAAAACACTGCAACCGAAGTGAATAACTTAACAATAACCTTGATGATATGTCGGCATGACTGTCGTCTTTTCCTCAATCGGTCCTTCGAATTGGACAATCGTCCGTCTATTCGTCTCCTCTCTAACGTAGGGTCGCGTCTCTATTTCCTCATGAGCCCTGGAGAGCATTTAGTTGTACGGAAAACAGGGCTCACGTTGAAATTGATATATGCCCTTACGTCAGAGGCGCGACACATTGATGAGTGGGCCACGGCCGTGATCGAATTCTAACTCACCGCGGATTTTAGCGGGTAACCCGAGAGTGTTCAACCATCTCGCGGCCGCGCATGTCTGCCCGTTTAACTTTTGAATGTTGCGAATTTGGACGCGTGTGTCCTTTCGTTAAGCCGTTTGTACCTGCTCGTATTTTTTTCGCTAAATACATATGGTTCTACCGATCAAACTCATCAGTGTGAACAAACCGAGAGTAACAACCGATAAATCCGAAATGAGCACAAGTGCGGACAAGTGTCTCAGAGTTCAAAGTGGCCATTCAACCTTATCTGTGAGTGAACCAATTTCGCTAATTTATCACGCGAGTCTTAAGTTTCGTGGATGAAACGCGGTATCGTGGAGTTCAGAAAAAAAAAAAACACAGTTGTGCGGCGCGGCGTGGGACGATTTTTTTCGTTCGCCTCGTGTTTAGATAATGTTCTGTGTCAACATTCCATTAGTGAATTTTTTTTAGATAAGTTCGGATCTGTGCGGGTCGGAAAATGATTGTGATCGTGATTTTGGCCGTGCTGAGCCTCATCATCATCAGCAAGTTGATAACGAAAGCTACGCTTATTATTCGACAATATCAACTTCTGAAAAAAGTCCCTGGCCCCCCTATTGACAGCATTTTCTTGGGGCATGCGGCAGAAATTCTCTCCTCCTCATCAGGTGGGTCATGGGTGCTACAGTATTCAAATTTAGCCAGTTTAGTATACCTACTTCATTTTATTTATTTATTTATTTTTCTTCAATACATGCTCTCTACTTCTCAAAAATCTTACGGGCACAAAAGTTGTTAGGGGAGTCAAAATTTGACTGAAGGGGCAAAACTTCAAAAATTCTTCAAAACTGTCAAAAATTAGAATAACTGACCTAGAAAGCGGGGTCAATTGACGCGGGAAATTTGACATGACGGGGGAAGGAGCATAAAGGGGAGGGTAGCCCAATTCTTGAACTTCTGCGAGGGAAGAACCTCGAATTTTTTAAGAAAGGGGGAGGAACAGATGAACAAACTTACAAACAAGGGAGTCAAGGAATATTCTCCTGAAAAGTGTTGAGTATTTCGACGTCTAAACTCAAGTAGCAATTTTACGTTTCCCTTACACTAATAATATATGTACGTATTACCAAAGAATTTAAGCGGTGAGAGAGTTTTCACTCAATTATTTTACAGAAGTGTCATAAATTGCGTTAAAAAATTGTGATCGTCTGAGCTAAACGTTCAGTGAAACTTTTAGTGTGACTGAACTTTTCAAACTGATTAAGAGGACGGCAATAAGTATATATAAACAGTCATTTCAGTAATAGATGGAAAAACGTTCAATTCAATATGTATACATCCTTCGCTATTTTTTTGCGAGTTCATGAGTGTCGCCACTGTCGCCATCAAAATACGAGCCTCCTCCACGCTTGACCCACCACTTATTCAAAATTGGAAACACTTTCACAGTCATGTGTATTTTATTTGCAGAACTTCCGAAAATACTCGGTAGGAGAGTCAAAGAGTATGGCGGCTTTTTCAGGCTTTGGATATTCAGCCAACCTTACATTCTCTTGGCGAGCGCGGATTACACAGAGGTGAGTTTGCCATTGTCAAGAAATCTAAATCCGCTAATTAAAGTCCTCAATATCCGAGGAATAGATTTAATGCGTCATTATTGAGCCGCCCGTGTTGCAGTGATTGGGTTGACCAGTAAACTCTAAACTTCATGGCAGATTATGAACGATGTCAGTCAATTCACGGTAAATATCAAGACAAACTACACAAATTCATTATTAGAATTGCATTATTAGGTGTCTTTTTCATATTTTCTCGTCGAAATCAATACGTGCGAAGGAAGTTTTGCAAATCGACCCCCAAAAAATAAATTTAATGTTATTAGGAATTACTTTTTCTTACTTATCCATGAAATAACTAATTTACTTTGGGAAATTAATGGTACATATGCTGTTTCTAAATTGAGTCAAAATTAGTTGTTCGTAATTTGCAAAATGTAATCCAATTGAAGACATCTGTTCCCCATTTAATAAAAATGAGGAGCATCTCTTTGTGCTGTGCGCAGATAGCTGATTGCGGAACATTTTGTTAAGTGCGAACTTTTTGCGTAAATTGTTATGGGAGCAATGTAAATGCAATGTTTGAACTTGCAGCTTATTATGATCAGTTTAACCTTACCAGAACTAACACGTAGGCTGTCTTGTATTTAGGAGGTAATCAGCATCCATAGCATCAAATAAATGCTTTGGGTGTGCGGGATTTTTCATTTTGTTTTGGGAATTTAGATGTCCTTTACTCCATTTCGTTCAAGCGTTTTCCTCAATTGAATATCTTAAAGACAAAGTAATAATAAGAAGCCTAAGGTATAGCAAGAGTTGGCAGCGCTGTGGATTTGAGTTATGCTAGCCGCCTGCTTTAAAATTCGAATGCAAATGTCTTTGACCTCCATCCCCTCTCATTCGGCTTATGACGTGCATTTCGATCTATTAAAACATTTCCCTAGTCAAAATGCAAGTAAATTAATGCATTATTTTTCCAGGAAGAGCGGCAGAAACTAAGCTGCCCTGCTCAGCATCCGTTAAAATTACAAGGTAGATATCGACGGTTAGAAAGCGAAACCACGTACCTCTAGACTTTCTGCCATACTTCATTTTTTCTTTGGAAAACTAGACGAACACTGAAAAAAATGGTATGCTGTGTTAGCACCTAAGATGTCAAAAATGTGTCTGGTGATTCTACGATGCTACCTTGATTGCTCACTCAGTTGAATTTGCATTGATAGGATGTAAAGTTAACTACGAGGGCAGTGAAGGCAGCATCTTGGGATCACCAGACACCTTTTTGACATCCTAGGTGCTAAAACAGCATATTATTTTTTTTCAGTGAAGTAATTTTTTGTTAGTTGGCTTGTCTCTCTTCGAAAAATGAAATAGGAGCGCACATTTCAAAACACCGCAATAGAGACGTGGATTCGCGCATTTTGGTCATCGATGTACTCTTTATAAGATCCTATCCTCAATTCTATACAACAAAATTCGATATTTCTTCACGGATATCTCTATGTGGGATATTGCAAGTTAATTTATACACAAGTCTCTGAAAAAGAGACCTCATTTTCCAAAAATTGGAAGTGGGTCGTTGCGCTGGTCACAGAATCGTGTTTTGATTATTGATTCTTGTAGATGAGCTTAAAATAATAAAATCTGTTAAAATGGCAACTTTTTACGTTTAATATCAACCGTGATATCGCGCTTTGAAAAATTCGGTTTATGACGTCATCCACCGCGATGGTGAGACCCTCTGTTTCTTCCGCCTTGCTTTCTTCAGTCAGGGATACACAGACTTGCACTGGTCCCTCAACCCTCAATGTGACTTTCTGATGAAAACAAGGTTGAATAAATCAGGAGTAATACTGCCGCGGTGTATGACGACGTCATAAACCGAATTGTTCAAAGCGGTATATCTCTGAAGTTAAAAGTTGTCGTTTGAACAGATCTTATTATTTTTAGCTAATCTGCAAGAATCAAGCATCAAAACACGACTCTGAGACCAGTGCAACCGACCCATTGAGTCGTTAGTGATCGCGCGTGGAAGTAAGATACCTATGAGCATCTGGTACTTCAATTGATGCCTGGTCCATGTTGTAATGTTTTGAAACATGGCAGGAAATTCTAGGTCTGAAAAGACTGCGGTGTGCTTGAACGAGAAAAACACCTTTTCATTAAGATGGCTGCCAAATCGGAGGAGTATACTCATGGTCTCATACGTCTTAGCATGAAACGAACAGCGTTTTGATAGCTAGGCATGGAGAAAGCTTAACTCTTAAAATGATCTCGATTCTTGAACCGGATAAAGCCCGGACGTTTTCCTCATTTGGGCACATGTGTTGGCGTAGATGCAAGGGCGTCTAATAGAAATTCTACTTAATTCCTCATTATAACCGTTTGTAGACATGCCACTAAGAGGAATCGATTTCATTTTTAAGAGAAGAAAAATAGTTTCCCTCGAAAAATTCTGGTTGCGCAGATAAAAATTATTTTTGCGATGAATAAATCATCAGCCATGTTAAATGAGCTCTTGTTGTGAATGTTAAAATTTTAGACGGTGTACCTTATCAGTTTCAATCTGAACGCAAAATGTATTTTCCTCAGCACAATCAGAAACTGTTAAGAGCTCAAACTTTTGTTACCTCGTAAAAATGAACCCGATTTTCTGAAGACGAGCGAGAAAAATCTTCTTTTCCACAGCCTTATAAGTCGACATAATCCTTTTATACCTACATATTTCCATAGTTTAGCCCATCTAGTTCTCGAAGAAAAACTTAAGTAGCACTTCTGAGGAAAGCTCAATTTCATAAAATTATAGACTCAATTGTTGAATATTTCTACGTACGATGATATATTTTGTTCGAGGATTGTATTCCGTAACGCCTCAGCCTCAAGGCAGAATATTCACTGCCAAATTTGACAAGGCAATTGAATTTTTTACAAGACAACGTTTGTGCGAATTACTTTGAAAATTTTGAGGGATTTACTCCGTGCTTTGTTGACAATTCACTGAAATTTGTACAAGAATCCGCACAATCGTTTTCATGGAAAAATTAATATTGCCCAATTAAATTTTGCAATATAGTTGATGTGGCTTGGTTCCTTTCTGCTTAACGCCGCTAGATCCAGAGCATTTATACCTGAGGAATAATTTGTTTCTTAGGTATACATGCTCTGAATCTACAGATCATTGGAAAAAGCGATGAGCTGCATACGGCAGTGAAAATGGCACAATCATAGGTATCCAGGAACTACACAATTTATTCGCGAAGGGCAGAAGCAGGGCACCGCGGGGCCCTCAGAATCAAATAAGCGACGTCGCTTCGCGTACGGATGCTGTTATGCCGTTTTGTTAGTGTTCCCTCCCACACATTTGTATTCGATGGCAGTTTCATGAGCTGGACATATGTATGTTAAAACGAACTACGTACATAGAGTTTGCGTGGAACTTAGTTCATTTTAGCATGATACATCCAACTGATCCTCGTAATAATGAAATTTGCAGAAAAATACGAAGAGAAGATTGCAAAGACACCTTTTGACTTCATAAGCCAGCAGGAAAAGGAAAATGAAGGTACTTAGGGAAAAAAAGAAAAAACCACGGTAGAGATATAAATTAAATTTACAGATTTAATGTGAGTAATATTAAGACATCGTAATGCAGTATGTTGCACGCCCGATAAAAACTCGCTAAATTGACGCTCGTATCATACTAATCTACACAACTTCTGATGCACACATACACCATATATTATGGACCCGGTGCACAAAGTCTACTTAAAACATTTTTTACACTTTTCCTCCTTATTTTAATTTACCTGAAAATACACTATGCACACGATGAGAAGCTAAAAAGCTGAATAAACAATGCCTCAATGATACGACAAAATAATTTTGATTAGGTATGCTTTAACGACAGAAGCAATGATAACACAGATCTACAGCCAAAATAAGGCAAGAAGCAAGGAAGACAATTTCTTACGGATATGTATCGCTGAATCCGGAAATGTCATCCACTTTTCCGGAACACGTTCATTTAGGCAAAACCGCCTATACGTGGTTCTACGTTTCCACTTTCGGTTGACCCTATATTCCGCACTCGTCAAACTTGGTGAAGCGTGCCGAGTGCAATACCCTTTAAAGCTACATGCTCTCCAAATACAAGGTGCCTTTGATTGGATGTTCACATAAAATGCCAAATAGAGTTAATGTAGGTCCAGTGTAGGTCCCCAATCCAGCGTTTTTGCGGCATAGGACGCAGGATCACTTGACAATTCGAGTAAAAACTCAACGCGCGACATCTACCCTGATCAAAAGCCAATCCAATAGGTAGGCAAAAATTGTTTAGAAACTTTAATAGGAAAACGTTCATAACTTTCTCAGAAACGAAGGTTATATTTGAAGAAATTTGACTACAATCGGACATTCATACAGCGTCTTTCCTCAAGATGGTGGTAGTTTGCCGCATAGTTTTATGCATTTTGCACGTTATGCGTTAACCACTGCAGATTTAGGAACGCACAGGATTCTAGTGATTTTTCTAAATGAAAAACCTCTCAACCCTCGAAAAAATCCGAATGCTACCAAACCTAATTAGAATTATTTATACGTGTTGTAGCGCCGTCTCTGTTCGTAGATATAAAAAAATAATAATAGGTTAACCCTTTTAAGTTGAGTCTCTGACTTTCCGGTGCTCTATATTTAGAACTAATGCAAAAAATAATTTGTGACTTGTCAACAGATGTTCTTCAGCATGAAAGAGTTGAGCATGAAAGCAAACGTCTATGATTTCTTACACATTTGGTTGGGACTCGGTCTACTGACAAGTCAAGGTAAGCGGTCAGTGAGACCTCTATCGACTATTCCATTACTTCATTCGTGACACAGGACAGACCTGCCCACCTTCGGTTGATCTAGCATGCGTGGTGACGGAATTCATTAATTATCATGTTCGATTCCTGGAGAGGAGCCGAAAATTACCACCGAAGAATAATAATTTTGTGGCTTTTCAAAGCTTCGCGGAAATAAGTAATTATCAATACGTACTTCCCTGACTATTTGGACGTGCAGCCCAATTCTCCGTCGTAATTGAAGACTTTAAATACAGCATGCTGATCTATAGAGATCATTATCTGTCTATGGTCGGCGAAACCATGGCCCAGTGGATCTCTAGATATACCTAACTATCACAAAAGCTGATATTTTCGGAGTCAGAGAGCTTGTTGTAATGATGATGGAACTCGTTTCCTATCTGCTAAAGTTTCACTGTGATTTGGAGTACATTTTTCAATAAGGAACCACTATTTCTGGCCCATTTCAGAAACAACATACGTGCCATTGGTTTCCCTATGCAGATGCGTGCTTTTATGGGAGAGCCAGAGATAGTGGTTCCTTATTGCAAAATGTGATCCATTTTATATTGTAAGCATGGCGTGGGCTAATAAATAGAAATTGCTACTTATTTCATCAGGTAGGGACGTGTAAGTAATACTATACAAGCTCTAATTGGACCACATTTTGTAATTCTAACAACAATTTCTGACTCAGTTTAGAAACAACATATGTAGACCATTCGTTACCTTATGCACATACGTGTTTTTAAGGATGAGCCAGAGATTGTAGTCCCTAATTGCAAAATAAATTGTTGTAGATGACTATAAGGGGCTGCCTTTCCGAGTGATTCTTCCCAAATCTTACACGCTGCATTTTATCTGGTGGATAGGCACAGGCTTTTTTAGTGAAAATTTTCGTCGAAAATACTCGAATAGCACCATAATAAAATATTCAGTGTGTCCACTTTCCCAATTGTTTAGGTCAATTGTGGCAACAGCGACGAAAACTCATCACTCCAGCCTTCCATTTCGCGATGTTGAATAACTTCAGTGAAACTCTGATTGACAACACTGTAGCACTCATCAAAAAATTGCGTGAAGAATCGTCGGACGCGATAAATGTTTTCAAAATGATGCACCTCATCGCACTTGATAACATTTGCGGTAAGTAAGTATTTTCTTACGTAATACCATAAAAATCCACTAATGTAACGTCATCATTTCATTAAGCGGATTTTATTTAAAGTTCTGAACCTCTTTGGGAAGTTCTGTCCCGGTTTTTCTCATCAATCACCAACACCAGTGGGCATCGTTTTTACCAGATTCGACCAATCAGATCCGTTGGTTTTCGATAGGTCGAACCTTTTTTAGAACCACCTCACGAGATGGTACCAAAATCACGCACCAACGTTGGGATTCGTTAGTCACCGAATCGGAAGTTTCGAACACAAGCAGAATGGCAGCTCGGAGGTTCAGGCACAAAAGTACAGGACCGAACCTCTAAATAAAATTCACTTATCGCGTGTAACATTCGATGAGTTAATTGTTCCATGTATTCTGCATTAGGGCATACGCAAGAGGAAGGAAGGAAAAACAATTGCTCAGACTTTAAGGCTCATTCACATGATGATCATAGTTAGTTCAGGAAAAATATTGCTCCTAATGGTTCTAACTTCAATCTCGATATTGGCCTCATACTACTCAAAAAATAGCTTTGGTCTAAGATTCTAATTTTTCCTGAATATTATATCGTAAATCGGGCAGAAATTCAAATCATTAATTGGACCACATTTTGCAATAAGGAACCACTATTTCAGCCTCTCCCATAAAAGCACGTATCTGCGTAGGGAAACCAATGGCATGTATGTTGTTTCTAAAATGGGCCAGAAATAGTGGTTCCTCATTGCAAAATGTAATCCAGTTAAACTATACGTTTCCATAATCAATCAAACGTTCTCATTATTTTCATTATCGACTTATCTTGTTCTAATGAGTTACCTAACTTTTCAATTTTTTTAAACAAAATGACGGATTATAAAAAGGCTTGAATTAAGATCAAATAGCAACAGCCTTGAAAGAAGAATGAAACAAATCAACTTTTCGTGCTTAAGTACCGTGCAAATTGCCTACACACGAATATGCGGGGGTTTTATGCAAGGGAGCAATGTTGTGTCGCTTACCATCTAAAATTATATAATCCATTGATATATTTCCAAATGAGAATCAATCCTAAAATTCGACGTTTATTTGATAACAAAAAAAGTTGAGATTTCTTTCGAATACTTCTTTTACATGTAATAAATGTATGGTCAACATTTCATTTAATGAGCATACAAGAAAACATTGATTTGCATTGTTTCTAGAATTTTGACGTAATTTCTTTTAATTTTCAGAGACAGCTATGGGAATCAAAATTGATGCCTTGAACAATCCAAAATTGGATTACATCCGAGCTATTGAAGAGTAAGTAGCTGATAATCTTATATAGAGTGGTTTCCTTGTAGATTAGAAATGAACAAAACTTCCAGTACCTATAGAGATACCGAGAAGGACGAAATAAAAATCGAATGAAGTTAGTTAATTATATGACTGCTTTTCTCAAAAGGGAGGGGCTGTCTTACTGCATTCTTTTTATTAAAAATGCTAAAAGCTTTTGCCATTTCCTTTCTGAAGCAACTTTAGAACCAGAGCTAATGATTTTTTTGTGAATTTTCCTCCTCATTATTTACGTCGGAGTCATTTTCCTGGTGCATGACTTTAATTGCAGCTATCCATATCAACACTTTATAGCCTTCAATGTGCGCAGTGGTGTTCCTTTTGATTCTTCTACAATGATTTTCGATTTTACTGAACTTGCCAAAATCGAATTTTTCCGGCTATACTTTCGATTCCTGAATCTCTATGAGACGTTCTCACATGCAACTGGACTGCATTTTGCAATTAGGAACTATAAATCCCGGCCCGGTTTAAAAACAACGTATGTGCCATTAGTTTCCCTATGCACATAAGTGTTTTTCAGATGAGCCAGAATTTATAGTTCCAAATTGCAAAATGCAGTCCAACTGTCCCTGCGATAACAGAACTTATTACGCTTTCATTGCAGTCTGTCATTGGTAGCGATGGTTCTGTTTTTGCAAGGAAATTTACCTTAGCTTGCAATTAGCATTGCATTAATTGCATATGAAGAGATGCAAATTTTGTCACAAAATTTGCAAAAAATGCTTGCAAAGTGTATATCAAGTACAAATGGCTTGAGAGAATCAATGACGTTTCTAGCATGAGCATCATCTTTCTATATTTTACTCATTTTCCGATCATGTATTGTATTATAATACATGATATTGAGCTTAAATGAATACATGAATAAATTAAATGGTCAATTAACAGGTAAATTGATACTAAACTTATTTCTTTTTTTTAATCTGAATGTTTCCATTTATGTTATAGCTCGACTCACTCGCTAATGAACAGAATGTTGAAACCTTGGTTATGGAACGATACCACGTATTTCTTGGCGCCTGTTGGCAGAAAACTTAAGAAAGATCTCAGTATTATTTTCGAACTCACGAACAAAGTAAGTGCTACATGGTAAATAGGGAACGTATCTCTACCATCACGATAGCCATTTTCGATCATTTCCTAGTATGACCAGTATTTCGTTGAATTTTAGGCATGAACATCGATCTAATTTCTTAATAATTTGATGAGACTGCAGCAGTTAGCGGTGTATCAGGGGTGTGCAAAATTGGTCTTATATTTTCTAGAGTCACTGACTTTTGCGATTTTTGAGTGCTATTTCTTCGTCATGCTGGTATCGACGAAAAGGTATGTTTATTCACAATGCCAGAATAGTAAAACATGTCATTTTTAGGCTGCTTTAAGTGTTCTACGGATGAAAACCATCGCCCATCGCTAAGTTGCGCCACTTCATGGCCAGTGTCTTTTAGACGCCACACTTATTGTAGTTTTTCAGAATGCACATGAAAAAGAGGACCTTAACGCGTAGCATTTCAGCGGAAACCTGCGGATTATTCCGATCATTTACAAGACGTACTTACGCACCATCGCAAATTAAACCAATGTAATTTTTTCTGAAAATTCAACCCAAAAATGCTTCAAATCCCTTAGCTTTAGATGACTCTTTTACCACCTCATCTATTCATGGAACCGGCTCCTAGTGACGTCATCGTTGAAGTGTATCGGGATAACTGCAAGGCCATTTTTCATTAATAAATGGTTCACTCAAACATTGTGCCCTAGAATTTTAAATGACATTTTTCACAAGATACCAACTTCTTCGCATAATTTTTCCGGGAATAACACATTGGACATCGATTCCCAGACGTAGATTGTGTTGCGGATGGATATATATTCATGTGACTAATGCTTATTTCCTTTTTGAATAACGTTGTTAATTTTTTTATATGTTCCAGGTTATCAAGGAGCGAAGGGAGGAAAAGTCCAAAGAAAAAATTTCCAGTGATTTTAATGCAAATGAAAGCCAAACATGTGACGATACTGGAGGTAAGATATTTTAAAAAATACTGTGCATAAGACAAACTGAATGGGTGGAATCGATTGAGATTAAAATATGCATAAATTTAGAGACATCGAAAAAGAATGTCACGTTTTGTTGTTTATTGACATCAACATAGTTTTAAAGGATCTCACCCAAACTTCCCGTGTCTCGGCCGGCGGTGACATAGTTACAACTTCCTCACTGAAAACTCCGGTAACTTTTAAAGTGCAATTCTATACATAGTCTCCGAATTTAACAAGACTTAATATAAAGGTGAATTCAATATCAAAATTACCGACTCAAGAGCCAAAATATCAAATAAAAAATGAGTGAAAAAATGGGGTGGTGTGAAATGATTCGAATGTGTTATTTGTTTCGCAGGAAAGAAGAAATTAGCATTTTTAGACCTTTTGATGGAAGCTTGTGACTCTCAATCCGTGCCCTTATCCGATAAGGATTTAAGCGATGAGGTCAACACTTTTATGTTTGAGGTGGGTAAGTCATTAATTAGATATTTCATAAATATTAATGCCAAAAATAGTTCGTGAGGAAGCCTTTATTTTTCAAATCTAGTTAACGCATCTAGTAATTGCATTTTTCAATAAGGTAATGCCATTGTTGCAATGGTTATAGGAAATTTCGTCAACAATTTTTTGTCCGCGCACCTGTTTTTTCAAGTAATTTACGTCCACGCGTTTTTTCGGCACGGGAGTTTTGATCCACGTGCCAGTTGAGACCCAAAGTTAATTGGCCCACATGTAAAAACAAACGACAATTGCTCACGACGATTTTGGATGAAAATGTATAATGTCTTGGAAGAAAGAGGGTTTGCTTGTTTTTTTGTTTTGTCTGTTTGGTCCAACGGAGGATAATATATAGTTGAGAGTTTTGGTAAAAATGGGGGAGCGTCAATCCCATGAGACAAAGTTCACTAAAACTCTCTACACCTCTTTGGTGTAACAGGACTTAATTATCTCTCAAGAAATTCCCATCTTGTTATACCTGAACCAGATAAACCTCTATATTTGCCTCAGTAAAAGGCTCTTAGATTTTTCCTGTGTACAATAAGTATCTTGATTTATTTTTGAGAGGAAAGATCTGTTTTTTTAAAGGATGCCTGTCATTCTTAATACGTTCAATTTCGTAAAATACTGTGCAATACCTCCATTGTGAAATGGTTGCTTCAGGCGCCGCCGCACGGCGGGCGGGCGGCCAACACGAAAAGCGCATTGGCGCCTACAAACCTAAGTGGATACTTCAAGCATTGTGCAATGCGTGAAGTATCCACTTAGGTTTGTAGGCGCCAGTGAGCCTCTCGCGCTGGCAGCACGCCGCTCCGCTCTGTTAGGCTTTAATATTTATACTCGCATAGTCAGCGTTTTTAACTCATGATTTTGAGATGTTAGCTTTCTCTGCATTGATTATTCTCATTTAAATTGATGGGGAAAAAATATGTAACAATTTATCAAAGGAGAATAATACTATAATGTGTTTTTTTAAATATTGTTGGTTCCGTGTCAAATTTAATGATTTGAAGCACTTCAATTTTTTCTTTAACATTTTGTGCTTTTATTGTGCTGCAGCGAGGTGTACGCGCAACCAAACGCTCAAAATTTGACGTATTTGACTCTAAAAGATCTCTTGTACAAATGGGTTAAAACTAAAGATTGCGTGCTTCTTGGTTTTTTTCCCTCTTTTACTCATTTTTACAGTTTCTGTAGGCACAACTGCGGCTCATTGAGATTCATGTCGCTTGGAAAAAGTTTTTCAAATATTTGTCACGTTTTAAAAATATGAATGTTTCCAAAATGAAGTAATAATTTCGTAAAAAAAAAATTAAAAAAATAAAAAAAAGTACCTATACACATATACACACGATATACACGGCATATTACACATCGAATATATTAGGGATAGAAATAAAACCAAATATTCACCAGTGAGGATTTGATTGAGGAAAAGATGATTCAAAAAGAGAAAGTAATAACATTTCATTTAGAAAATGAGCAACCATAACAACACCTCCTTCTCTCTCAATTTCTCATTTCCATATTGTCAATATAATTTTACATACCGACTAAAATATAACGCTTGGACCAAGTCACTGTTGCTTATTTTACGTGTGGCTTATTTTACTACTGGACAAAAAAGATGCGCGGACAAAAAATCGTTGACAAAATTTCCTGAAACCTGTTGCAATACTGCTGAAATTCTGCGATTTCTTTTATCTTACTAATTAGCGATCTTACTAAAATTCCGTTTCCAGCCCTAGTCCAATTCTACCCTAGTTTCTATTTTAGCACTAAACATTTTTTAATTGAATGAAATGCTTATTTTTTAAATCTCCTCTGTTTACCCGCTTTAAATTAATTTATTTTCAACATAAAAATTGCAAAAATCATATCCTCTCTCAAAAAATTCATCATGATTGCGTTCATATGTTTTCAGGGGCACGATACTACTGCCGTTGCCTTAAGTTACACGCTTTTTTTGTTGGGTCTTCATCCTGAGATTCAGGTATGATTTTCTTCTCAACTGGATTCTTGATTCTGGCCATCACTTTTTCGAAGTTTTTTTCTTTTGGAAGGCATGTAATGATCTAGACTTTTTGACATCGTGAGGAGAATAGGGTTCTGAGTCTGACTATACAAGATGTATCTCATTCAAACGATGGGTTAGGATTCAACGCACGAATAAAATTAGATTATTCCAGTTTTTTTTACAACTTCGATAAAATCACACCAGATCATAGAGAGTTATATCTATACCATATTATGTAGAAGTGTTTTCTACAAGCATTTAATATTAAAACGCCTAAAAGTATCAAAATGGGGGTTTGCAGTTTTGGTTTCGGGTTCTTGGATTAAAAACGTTGTCTTGACGAAATCCCATTCAAATTTTACTTTCCCTACCTACCCATCATTGAGGCAAAAATGCATTTAAGCACCCAACTCTCACTCTTCAGGACACTAGAGAGAGGTTCCGTAGAAATCTCATTTTTCGATCTTATTCGACAAAAACTATCTTCCTGATAATTTTGACTCCATGGACGGTTATATTTCGACGGTGAAACTATACCAGACCACGTATCTCGCTTGCGGTGTTTAAAAATCTCCACTCGCATTTTATTTTTTTGAAGGAGATCAAATCAATATCATTCCTTACAATTTTCACAGATTTTTCTCCGCACAAAGAGGAAAAATCACGGAAGTTTTCACGAATTGACGTTGAGTAGTTTTCTATTTAAAAAATAAAGTATGGCAGGAGGTCTGCGACGTCCCGAACCGAGATACGTGGTTTGGTAGTTTCACCGTCGTTATGTAATTAATATATATTTATTTTTAATATTTTATGTTCCAAATAACTACAGGGAAGGTGTTTTGAGGAGCTGGACGAGATGTTCCAGGGTTCAGCTCGCAAGCCCACACCTGATGATTTGCAAAATATGAAGTACCTAGAGCGTGTTATCAAGGAAACTTTGCGCTTATGCCCAAGCGTGCCAATGATCTGTAGACAAGTTCCTAAGGACACAAATTTAGGTAGTTACTCTATCTCTCACTTCATACTACACAGTCTAAAATGTTTAAATGTGTACCTTAAAGGTACCTTTCACATGATTTCATTTACCTTGTGATACCAAGGCCCATATCGACGGTGCAAGTCGGCAATCACATAACTCGGTTTGCGACGTTGTAGACTTCCTGTCATACTTTATTTTTTAAATGGCAAAACTACTCAACAGCAATTCTTTAAAACGGTCATGATTTTTCTTCTCAATGCGAAGAAAATTCTGCAAAAACTTCAAGAAATAATGTCAATTTGTTCTCCTTTAAGAAAATGACGTAGAGGCGGAGATTTTTAGACACCGCAAACGAGTTATGTGATTGCCGACTTTCACCGTCGATATGAAGTCATATCTACCTAAACAACGGGCTTCCACGAAGAAATGACGGAAAATGTGTAGGTTCATACGATCTTTATAGGTTAGGACTGTAGGAGGCACGCTTTTTACGTCAAACTGTTGTCACCAGTCAAAAACGCCTTCAGTTACGCGCGATACTTCACCGCTCACACCAAAGTTATTTTTTTTCATGGATTACCTTTACTTGCAGATTCTCCCACTTCCCGAAGATTCATGAAGTTTACTGTCTCGCATTGGATCGGAATAACCTGCATGGAAAATGTTATCGTTATTTTTATTCGAATTCAAGACGGGAATTGCGAGTGTTATTGTGTGACATCACACATCGCCGGAAGTCCAAAAAATATCGTTGGTTGTCTCAGAATGGTGTTTTGATGCGATTCAGAACTTTATAAATTATACTTTATCCAATGTTTCGTTGCACGAAAAATCACTCATAAGTATATCTCTCTGATCAATAAATAAGATTGATTTCTTACGGAAGCTTTTAGAAGAAAGTTTTTACAAGCTTTTAAGGTATCTTATGCGACAACTCCTGGGTCCAATGGGGGGGGGGGGGGGATGCGTCAACCAGGGTGGTATCTAAAATCTGCTCACAGACACCAAAATCCTCAGAGAGACCTGCGTTGGCATTACTGGGTGTCGATCCCTTTTTGGAAAAGATGAAGATGAAATGTACAAGTGTGGATCCGAATATTGCGACGTTGGAAATGTTGCATTCTTCACCAATACACTATGTCTCTTTTGCTTTGCAGATCAACAGGAATACGAAATTGAGAAACTTAGAGGGAAAGATTCACGCTGACACGCTAGTCATGCAATCAATCGCAACATTGTGTTATTGTTGAAGTCCTCAGGAGTATTTCCAATGTTTTTTTACATTTATCATTGCAGGAGGATACATGGTGCCGGAGGGGTCTCTCGTGACGTTGGATGTCTTCCATTTACATCGTGATCCGAAGTATTTCCCTGAACCTGAAAAATTCGACCCTGACAGATTTACAATTGAAAATTCCCAGGATAGACATCCATTCGCATATGTCCCGTTTGCCGCGGGAACTCGGAACTGTATCGGTAAGTTTACCCCTGACTGTTTCCACTCAGAGAAACAAAGAGAAAAACTCGAGCTCTGTAAGAAATGGGGGATCGAGCAATGCAATCGGTACCTTAAGGATACGTAACACGGAAAAAAAAATGAAATCGCTGGATTTAACAATTTTGTAGTTAACAAAAGTGTCCGACGTGTTTCAATAATGCAGATTTCATCATTAAAAAATGCTAATTTAACCACCCCTGTAGTTAAATTAGCTTTCCACTATTATGAAATGTACATTTGAAACATGTTGTAAATATTTTTCCTAAAAATTAATTGTTAAATTAGCAATCCATTTTTTCCGTGCATCCAATGAGCACATTATTTTAAAGTACAAGAGGATATTTAGAGAAATAAAGTGTTTTTAAAACTTAATTAGCGTATCGATGACCAAATTGCGAAACTACGTGCCCCCATTTGTGACGTTGCAAACTTTATTACTTTTTTCAGAGGGAGGGTAGGGGGGTAGTCAATGTAATTTGTTGAAAATTTCCATGATTTCCCTTCTCTATTTGCAGAATATTCCGTCTAAGTTTCAAGCTATGCAGATGACTTGTTTCTTTTAGAAAAAATATAAAATAGGATCTGTAATTTTAAGACACCGCAATGGAGAAGGAGATACGTGGTTTCGCACTTTGAACATCGATATTCAGTGTTCGTGTTGAATGTTCATACAATTATTTTTATTTTTTCAGGACAAAAATTCGCTATGATGGAAGAAAAAATTGTGCTGTCCTACATCCTACGCAATTTTCGGTTGGAGTCCATTGAAAAGTTTCAGGATATGGAACCGGCCTTTGAGCTCATCCTACGATCAGAAATAGATCTAAACGTCAAGTTCATCCCAAGATAGTTCGGAAATCAATTTTAGAGTCGGCAGCTCCAAACCAACCCGTGCCAATTCGGCGTTTGATCCGAATGCCTATAGTCAACACATCTGACGAATCTATGTTCTGATTTGTTAAAATGATTCTGCATTAGGAGAAAATAATTCAAATGAATGATGCGTGCGCCCTAAATTACGAGGTTTCAAGAGCTATATACTGCTGCTAGCTATATACCAATACTGCTGCGTTAAGGAAAACCGCCGTATGAATATTCGAATGTAACCAAAATTCTCAGAAAATACTTGTTTTTCGGGAAAGTTATGAATATATTTCGTGGATATTTTCAGGCAATTTAGATAAAATTACATAGTTCTTCGCAAAATTGGGCGAAAAATACTTTGAAATTTCCTGGGAAAACATGAGTAGTCACAGAAAGCTTGGCAACGTCTGGAGGCTTCTACGGCGTTTTTCGTAAGCAAGGCAGAATATTAGACAAACACTTTGCTGATCTGTCTGATTTTTTCTGGCCTCCTCTGAATTGAAGGTTGTCGAAAGTCCAACCGAAACTGGCTCTGTGAAAAGAGACCTGTTCTTCTAAAATGCAGGCTTTTGCATCATCGGTTAGGGCAGAAATCGTCTGAAAATGCTGACAAGAATAGAAAGTCTTGTGCGGATAAAATTTGATCAGGAAATTCTTCTGCCACGGGGAAAAGAGCAAAGATTTGATTAGTTCAAATTCAGACACCCCCCGCCCCAATATCTGACTGTAATCGTGAGGGTGAGATGACTAGTGAGCGTATTTATACGTCTTCTTCGCGATCAAGTTTAGAAAAGTAACCGAGAAAGAAATAGTACGGATAATACACGAGAACGCATGAAATATGAGCAAATCTCAATTTTTTTTAGAAATTTGTTAGTAAACCAAATGACTATTTTAAATGACATGTCTTATTTTGACCATTTATTGACATTACTGGTGAAAATAATCTTCGATTTCCAAATAAAAGCCCATCTTAAATTACTCGTATTCATAATTAATTAATTCTGAACAAACATCCCAAGTTGTGTACCACATAGGCTGTAATGTCCGCTGTCTTTAGAACTGATATGGTCCTCAGGTGCCTAGCCCGTAAGAAAATGTATTTATTGAGTGGTGCACGCTCATTGATTTTATGCTCGTTTTTAAAAAAAATGTGTAGTGCTCGAAGCCAAGCCCAGATACGTTTCAGGAGCCTCTAAAAGTTTTGAACTATTACTGGTTTTTTCTTTCTTTCTTTTTTTTCTTTTTCTTCTTCTTCGTCCTCTTCTCCTTCTGCTCACTTTCTGCTCCAGCTGAAATGAAAGTAGAAAAACGAGACATTATGAATGAGAGCACACAAACTCAAATTCATTTTTCTTTTCTTGCAGTGGTAAAGAAGCAGGTGTGTGATTTTCATCAATCAAGGGGCTTGGCGGACTTCAAGGCGCATTAGAGGAGTTTTTACAAAAAATCAAGATATTAATGATTTTGACTGAAACTATAGTCTTTTGAAAAATATTCTGCGAAAAATTTGGTACTAAAATCCAATTTTTAAGTATCATAAAAGTAAGTTTGAGCTTTCTCTCCGTCATAGGTTCCCATCTAAATCTGAAACTTCAAACAAGCATCTTCTACATAGACATAATATATACGTCGTGGTATTTCTGGGTCATCGCAACAAAAAATCCTAGCAGCGGAAGTCTAATATTAGATCGCACGATACGTAACTGCACTCAAGCGCCTTGTCCTCCAAGCCCTTCAAATCAGTATGGATCGCATTCGATAGTGGTTCGATGTATCGTTTGGTTCAAAACAATAGAACGTAACCTCAAAGCAAAATTTTGGGATAATAATCAGAAAAGCTGAAAACAAGAAATTTCGTAGCAATTTCACTACTTTTGGCCAATCAGTACTCGTATACGAATCAAAACTCTATCACAAAAAACCCGTTCCGTCAGATTACTCAATTGACTTTTGAGGGTATGTTTATGTTCTGAACCAATCGATATCGATACAATCTCACCCGTTTGATGTAGGTATCGAATACGATTTATTACCTATAGAGTGCATTTCCAAACCCACCGGTCAGTATCAAAGCGTTTCCATGGAATCTTGCTCCCTCGGGTTATTTTTGCCTTTCGGCTAGGACGTCGCACCGCGATCATGCCACTCGACGCGGAGGTAAAATCTGTAGAGAGATGATCGGTTGGTGTCTCGTGAGCCCTCAGGCCCGATTTGAACGTCGAACCGCCATTTGTAGCCCGGAAATGTCGGAGGTGTGGACTTCTCATTGAAATAAAACCGTCGCACATAGTAAAGGTGCCCCTGTAAAAAAGGCGAGATTACGGAGCATCAGAGGAGAGAAATAGGCATAATGCACACATCGCGTCGTGGTTTTTCTGGGTCATCGCAACAAAAAATCCTAGCCGAGGAAGTATTATATTAGATCGCACGATACGTGATCTTTTCCTGTTTCTCTCCAGTCCAAAAAAAATGAAGACGGAACGATAAGAGCTAAAAATGAAGCTGGGTCTCATTGGTTGAAAGTAGCAGGGCAAAACCGGGGCCACTTTGAATTTGAAAAGGATTTTGTCTAAACAAAACTCATATGACTATTAACTTCTTGCGTTTAAATATGTATTTCTTTTAAAAGCATTAACATGGAACTGAAAATAATATGTGCGCTAAAAATATAATAACAACTTTTATCGCATTCACATGATCACATGCACGGTGAACGTCAAATCCTTGGGCGTTTTTGGAAGAGGTCCCTCGGACCCCCCTTAGGACTGGGGGGGGGGGGGGGGGTCCCAAATCCTCCAGGCCATCCTCAACAAAAGAACTACCACGCCTGTGACGCATCATTCTTAAGCCAAAATAGTTCTCTTAATACTCATTATTTTATAATTTTTATGTGCAGCTTACATAATATGCGTATACTTACGACTTTGAGCGGACATGTACTAGGTAAATTGGTGAAATTGCGCAGGGCATTCGTGAAAAAGAAACTGCCACTGACTGAGTCACAAACAGTGGTGTGCAACGCCAATGCACTGCGCTTGTAAATATGTTCCATGCCGTACTTTTGATATCCATCTACCCACAGCTGAAACATTCATCGTTTCAAACATACACATAATCTCCCATTTGGTGTTGATGCGTGACTTGAAGCATGCTTTCGCAGGAACAGATGAATTAGGTTTAATGTTTGCAGTCCGACTAAAAGGAATGGAACCTTCAATGTGGGTACGCGTTTGGATTTTGTCTGTAAAAAGTCACGTAATGGCGGGTGGCCACACATACCTACTCATTGATTGTACTACTGAATGAAAAGAGATGCTCCATAGGCAAATCGATCACTACAAAAAAAAAAATGCGTATCTCCGATTGCGAACTTGTGAATCTCCGCACGTTTTTCAGTTTTTGCAAGAAAAAATTGAGAAACTATCTTACCTGAGATTTTCTGTGAATTTATTTTCACTCATTCAAAAATACTCGAAACAAATTTCATGGATTTCTTTTTTGTGAAGTTTTATTTGGAAAAAAAAATAGTTAATTGGTAAATTTTAAGACGTTCAGCGTCACAGGCTATTAACGTCTTTACAGAGAATTTTGAAAATGGGAGTATACACGAAAATTTAGATGAGGTGAAGGGTTTCAGAATTTTGGTAGAATGGATGTTTTCAAACTTTGTAATGTACGTACGCATTTTTTCACCTCAGCCACTGAAATTTAGTTTTTTTTTTCAACAAAAAACATCTACAAAATCTAAGTTCAAATTTTTCTACAATAATTTAAAATAAAAATTGAAATATCTAAAAGTAAGAACCGCACTTACCTTGTAGCTCATTACTGACTGATGATGCAGGATAAACTGAAAATTCAATACTGGCAATGTCTTGTTATACTTTACTACCTCTATTAGCTTGACCTCATATTCAGGAATTGCCCGAACCAACTCAGCATACTCATTGAATAGTTTGCAACTGCGACCCTGTAACACCTGTGACCCAACAATTGAGAAGAATGCATCCAGATTTTTCATCGCGGAACGAAAGAGCAGCGATGTCTCCCAGTACAAAGCGATATTAATCTCGCTATGGCACTGCGATATTCTTGTCAGCACCGAACATATATCACGATGACATTGGTGAAGAGTCGTTGAATTAAATTGTCTTAAACTAAAAATCCTTCAAAATCATAAGTATGCAACCTTACGACAACTATAGGTATCTAAATAGTTATCGCTCAATGTCTAAGCAATGGTTGAATATAGCTTTTCATGTACATACAACGTCGGTTATAGGACATTTCGTCAACGATTTTTTGCCCGCGCATCTGTTTTTTCCAGTATTTTACGTCCACGCGTTTTTTCGGAAGGGGAGTTTTGATCCACTTACCACTTGAGACCCAAAGTTAATTGGTCCACATGTAAATACAAACGACAATTGCTTACGACGTTTTTGGATGAAAATGTTTAATGTCTTGGAAGAATGAGTGTTTGCTTGTTTTTTTTTTTTTTTTTTTTTCGCTCCAACGGAGAAAAATATATAATTGAGATTTTTGGTAAAAATGAGGGAGCGTCATTTCCATGAGAGAAAATTCACTAAAATTCTCTACACCTCTTTGGTGCAACAGGACTTTTTTATCTTTCAAGAAAATCCCATATTTTTATACCTGAACTGGAAAACCTTTTGATTTGCCTCAGCTAAAGGATCTCATATTTTTCCTGTGCATGATAACTTCGCTTCGGCACTGGTTTGCCGCAGCGCTTCGAGCTACTATTTCGCCACGGAAGTGTTGCACAGTATCATATGAGATCGAAGGCACCCTAACGTATCATGATTGATGGAATCTTTCAAGAGCACGAAGTTCCCTCGCAAATTAAATCGAGTGACGACAACAAAAAGAGAGCGGTAGTCGAAAAACTTACTGCTCTAGTATCTGTATTTAATAACGTTTAGTATGATTCTTAACTTCATTGGAGGAACAAGTGACCTAATTTAAGGAGAAATATCCTCAAATTTACCGCCGAGAAGATTTCCTTATAAGTTAATAAAGAAAATAATGTTTTCTTAAAGAAGAAAAGATGCTTTTATAAAAAGGAATGTCACCTACATCAAGCAGAAACCCGCATTTGTTCACCTATTTAATTCTTGATTCAAAATAAAATCTTCTTGACGGCATACTCAAGAATGCTCCTTTATCTCTCTTATCTCGACTTATTTTGCAAGGAAAGTTCCGTACTCTTAAAGGATGCTTGTCATTCTTATTGTTGGTAGGTTGGAGTGCCTTCAATTTCGTATAATACTGTACAACGCCTCTATTGTGAAATAGTGAAGCGCCGTGGCACGTGGCACGCTGCGGCGCGGCCAGCCAGCCAGCATGGAACGCGCATTGGCGCCTACAAACCTAAGGGATACCTTAAGCATTGCGCAATGCGTGAAGTATCTGCTTAGGTTGGTAGGCGTCAGTGCGCGTTTCGTGCTGGCAGCACGTCGCATCACTCCGCTTTATGCTAGGGCCTATTATTTAAACTCGCGGAGTCAGTGTTTTTCAACTCATGATTTTTATATGTTTGCACACTCTGCATGGATTACTTTAATTTAAATTGATAAAAAATATATACATGAAAGGAAAATTTAATGTGTGTTTTGTAAATATTAAGGTGTTTCCTTGTCGTATTTAATGATTTTCAAAGCACATTAATTTTTTCTTTTATATTTTGTGCTTTTACTGTGCTGCAGCGTGGTGTGAGAGCAACCAAACGCTCAAAATAGGACGTATTTGACTCTGAAAGATCGATGCACTAATGGGCTAAAACCGAAGATTGCGTGCTTCTCGGTTTTTTCCCTCTTTTATTCATTTGTGCATAGTTTCTTTCCACACAACTATTGCTCATTGACTTCAATATCGATGCCATTGCTTGGAAAATCAATAGAATAATACAAATATATGCCACGTTTTAAAAATGTAAATGTTTTTAAAATAAAGTAATATTTTCATTAAAAAAAAGTATTTATAAGGTTTATTTTTCATCGAAAATTTTAAGGATGGAAATAAAACCAAATATACACCCATGACAATTTAAAAAGATTGATCAAAAGGAGGAAATAACATTTCATTTAAAAAATGAGTTACCACAACAACTCTTCCGCCTCTCTCAATTTTCTCATTTCATTATTGTCAATATAATTTTACATACGGTCTAAAATATGACACTTGGACCAAGTCACTGTTGCTTATTTCACGCGTGGACGTAAACTACCGGACAAAACAGGTGTGCGGACAAAAAATCGTTGACGGAATGCCCTGAAACCTACAACGTCCCTTAACACTGCCTTTACTTTCGTCTCCTGCGGTAAGAAATATTCAAACACGGCTGGTGCATGGGGTCACATATTCCTAATTGGGAAGGCCTGTTTTACTCAAAAGTGAACGGCTCTCCCAATTTTCCGAATTTTGTCGGCATCCATCGGCATCATTTTTGGTGAACGTCAAAAGACGACGATATGAGTTCCAGTCCCACGCCAGAAAACAATTCTCCTTGATGACCTAGTGGTCTGATCTTGGATCGATGGCGTTGTCTAATTTTGTTCAAAATTTTAGGAAGTATTTTTTCATTGTTAGGGTACGAATTATTCATGTTTTAGTATACTTCCAGTTCAGTAGTTCACAAAGATATAATTCTGTGTGAATACATTAAATATGCGGTTCGATTGTTTCAAAAATATGGGGGAGGGGGGGATTTTATTGTAACGTGCGAAATACAGTTGTTCTACGATGTTCGAAAGAGAATCGTTTTATTTAAAGTCCCTCAAATTTAATTAAAAACTCACCATCAAGGCAATCAACTTCATTAATTAGCTTATTGGTGCAAAACAAGCTCCTGCAATTCTGAAAAAATTTAATGGATATCGGACGTTTCGCAGAGATGATTTGCTCTAGATATTCCAGAAATAGGATTTTTCAAGGAATAATGTAAGACTTAATTGCTTCCCAGAGGCACCCAAGTATAACTTTTTCCTCCCGGAAATTGCTCACTCTCAGATCCTTTCGAGGATGGCGAGATGGTCCCAACTTTGATTTCCAACTTGCTTTAATTTTAAAACTCACAGCCCAAGAGTCCTCATTCCTTCCGGAATATTCGAAAAAATATTCATAAAAAGAAATATTTTCGTTTGACTTGGATCAACTTTTTCAGTATAAGTTTCAAAAAAATTTCATGGAAATTATTATTTGACTTTAACTGTATCAATGGAACTTACGTTTAAAATTCCAGATGGCTTATTGGCAGCAACAACTTCACGATTAAGGTTAAAACAGGAGGTTAAAAGGGCTATACAAATTAAAGAGCCGGTACCGATTTTTAAAACAAAAAATGGAGGGAAATGCATGATTCTTAACATCCTAAAGGTCATACTTCCAGCATCAATAAAGATTGTCGCTCGGCACACACATTAGACTCGCATAGTTTCAGCCTAGTGTGCGTATTCATGGAGCATGACTGATCAGTGAAACAAAGATCTGTTGGTGATATAATGAGCAGTAAAATTGATTTCCTCGCATGCATAAAAATAATTTATCTTGTGTAAGAGATATCATCAAAATCTAATTACAAATTGTTTGACGTAGTGGGAAATGTGCACAAAGAGAGTGAGTGATGATATTTTGCGATTGCGGATGCTTGTAGCTCAATCAAGTCCACACTTAAACTAAGTTTCGACTATAGCATATATTTGCACATACTTTGAACACTGATGTCGTGAATATTCAGGTGAGCTCTCTCTAAGTTATGTTCAACAATTTCTGAGAAATAACCCCGATAAAAGCCGTCCATATTTCCGTTTTATTCAGATTTTTTTTTCGTATTTCATACATACATACATATAAGTCGCTTTACAGCACTCCCTCGCGCTCTACGACTCCTAACCTCCACTGCTCTCTTTCAAACCTCGTATTTCATACGAACAATAAAAAATAGGCGTGAAATAAATGACAGCATACAAGAAATTTTCCTTCAAATTATTTTATTTTTTTATAAAAAAAATTTAAAATCAATGAAAATACCAGGTTCTTTGGAACATCTTGCAATATGAGCGGCCCTTCTGTTATCTCCTTTCTGTTCACTCTGGGTCGAATAAACGAAACTCCTACTTCGTTTGCATTTTAACCCTTAGATGCTCAATACTTTATGTATACGCAGTCCCAAGTCGGGTACAAATCAGACAAACGGAACCAACACATCATGTAAATAGATCAAGGGAAATGATTCGCGTAGATGACGGCGCAGAGATACAACTATTTGTGCATGACGGATGTCCGTGTTGCATCCGCAAAATTGAAGGAGCGATGGCGCGAGGCGTGAACTAGCAATACTCTGCCCTATGTTGCCAACAAAGTTTCGCTCAAATTCGGGAAGGAGGTTGAAAAACGAGGCCTGAATACGTCTCTCCTATCTTCGGCTGCGTTAACACTCAATTTCCCCCTTTTTTTGCAATTAAACGTCTGATCATTTTTTAGGATGTTTCTGTATATCTGCTCGTTAGTACCGGCTTCATAAAACCCTCGGGACACGTGTTTTTAGTATCGATTGGCCTGCCATATAAACCTATGGAAAATGATCGATAAACAGGGTGTTCGCAACGAATGCCTGAATAATCGATTCTTTACCACGGCTTCAAATAAGGAACTATCAATAATCGATCATTCGCACCTCGCCTCTGCTGATTATTCTCTCAACACACTTCCCCTCGCGATGTTGAATCTACCTGCTCACCAGATTTCTTCCCTTTCTTTGGCATAAAGTACTGCTCTATCTCATACAAGGTTTTATTCAGAGTTTCCGGCAAGACGAATACAGCGAGGAGGACGGCCGAAAAACAGGCGGTGCCGAATATGAACAAGAGCCCCCAAATATGGAAAGCCGCGATCAGATCTTCGTACATTTTAATCGAAATGAAAATGGAGCCAGTTCCGATGACGAAAGTAGCCCCAGACATGGAGCCCCGGACTCGGAGAGGGAACACCTCGCTGGACATGAGCCAAGGCAGCGGCGTCACCCCGACCCTGCCGATGACGATGTAGGCGATCACACACGCCACCGGTAGCCATTGAAAGGGCCGACGATCCACGGCCGTATCCCGCCAGACGTAGACGTAAACCCCAGCCCCTACCGAGAGAATCGTCATCAAGGTGCCTGAAAGAATCGTAGCGAAGCGCCGTTTGACGTAGGACGTGAAGTAGACCCCGATCGTGCACGTGGCGATCGTCCTCGCCACGGAGATGGCGATGGAGACGGTGAGAGGGTCGTACGTGGTGCCGAGACGGTTGATGAAGTCGATTGTGTAGTAGACGATGTGATGGACACCGGTGGCGCAATGGATGAGGTGGAAGATGGTCATGATGATGAACGGCTTCCAGACTGTCGGATGTAGGAGTTCCCGGAGCTGGAATTTCTGCGACTGCTCTTTGACGGTGAGTTTGAAGAGCTCGAGTTCTTGGCGGATGCCGGCCTGGGTGCGGCCGAGTCTCTGGAGGGCGCGTGTGGAGGCCTCGGTGTGGCCGCGCTTGTAGAGCCAGGCGGGGGACTCCACGCCGAAGAGCTGACCGAGGGAGCAGAGGAAGGAGCCGGCGGCGAAGATGGCCGAGGCGACGTTCCACGGGAGGAAGCCGCCGATGACGTAGGCAACGACGACGCCGATCGTGAAGGCCGGGGAGATCGTCGAGAGGAGGAGGCCGCGCTGCTCCTTCGAGCAGGTCTCGGTCAGGTACACGATGGCGGCCACCTCTAGACCTGTTGGAAGGACAACAGTCGATCAGAACATGCACGGAGAGGAAAACTTCGTGCATGGGACACGGAGGTGAGGTCATGTGGATCTCTGAAATTTTCTGATCACGCATCCGAAAACTTGAGGTCGAGCTACTGAAGTTCGGGTCAGACATTGCGGCACTTCGGTACGTACCGGAGTACTTCAGATGTGTGACCCGAACCCTTCGGTATGCATCGAAGTACTTCAGATGTCTGACCCGAACTTCGGCAGCTGGATCTCAAGTTTCCGGATGCGAGATCCGAAAACTTCTGAGATCCATATGACCTTAACTTCGGGTCCCACGCACGAAGTTTTTTTCTCCGTGTGGAGAGATAAGCTAGCATTATGACAAAGAGTCATACGCATGTCATTTTTTTGGACTGGGGTCCATGTGGGGAGAGTACGGACATGTCGACATATGGATGTATTTATGCTGAAAGGAACTATGTCACACGCTATCCCTATGCACATAGTTCCTTTTAGCATAAATACGTCCATATATAGAGCTCTTAGGGCCCAAAAGGGCAGCCAATCTCCTGACACTAGAAACACTAGAAACATACCGCTGCCGACATTTAGATTCCAATGTCACATCAAAATGGCCAAGAATGTTCAAAACTGAGCGACCCTCTGCAAAAATCAGTAAATTATGCTGAGAGTAAGTCAAATCCGTGCTTTACAAACAACGGGTCGTAAAAGTAATAATAAATCATTTTGGATAATTTAGTGCACAGGTTGGCTTCCCTGTTGGGTCCTACAAGCTCCATGACCAAACTTCCAAAATTACCGACATGTCCGTGCTCTCCTTATATAGGTGCTCTGTCTGGACTGAAACCAAGCCACGTGAGCTACTGCCAAATTTAACTGGGCAATTTAATTTTTTACAAGAAAACGGTTGTGCGGATTTTGGTGCAAAGAGCCTCCCAAAATGAGGGCTGATTTTCGCCCCTTTTTCGGTATTCGATTCGACCACGAACCAAGGTTCAAGTGGAAGCTTATAATAACAGAAAACTCAGGAAAAAATTTCAAGATGAGTATACGAACCGTTTTCGAGTTGCGGGTGGGCAAAGGGGTCAAACCCCGGCCTTATTTTTCGCTATTTTCTTGTTGAATTGATGTGTCCACGGGGTTGTTATCGTTGTTTACACATGTTATACACACCGGATCCTACGTATTTTTACACGCAAAATCGAGTTTTAATGTTGACGATTCGATAAATCAATCGGTTATATCGATTTTTTAAGATTCTTTAAGGAAAATCGACGATTTTTTGAGATTGAAATTGTTCATTTTTGATTCATGGATGACTAAATGCACCAAATATGACTGTAGTACATCGACACCTACGTATTTTTTCTTGTAGAATCAATTTTTAACGTTAACGAGTCGATATATCAATCGCTTATATCGAATTTTTGCGATTATTTAGGAAAATCAATGATATATTGGTATTGAAATTGGTTACTCTCCATCCGAGAACAACCAAATTTTGGGTTGGAACACATTTCCGGTCGGGTCGATTTCCAGTCGAGTCAAGTTTTCGATTGGGGCACATTTCCGGTCGAGTAGAAATTAAGATTTTCGATTTCAGGTCAAATGAAATTTCGGGTGGATAACGAATCCCGTTGATTGTGGTTTCCGGTCGGTCAGATTTCCGATCGAATCAAATTTTCAGTCGAGTCAAATTTTCGACAGGGACACGTTACCGGTTGGAAACAGTTTCCAGTTGGGTTAATTTCCGGTCACGTCAAATACGGATGGATTACAGTTTCAGTGAATTGGAATTTTGGGATGGGTCAGATTTCAGGTTGGATCAAATTTCCAGTTGGGTCAAGTTTTCGATTGGAGCACGTTTCCGGTCGAGTAGAGTTTACGGTTGTCGATTTCCGGTTAAGTAAAATTCGGCCGGACGATTGGTCGATTGATTTGAGTTTCTGGTGGGTAAGATCACCGGTTGAGTAAAGTTTTGGTTTGCAGGGTTAGATCAGGTTTTCGGTTGAGTAGGATTTGTGGTAAATTTGAGTTTCCAGTTGGTTTAAAGATTCAGTTAAGTGAATCAAGTTAAATCGTTTAATTGAACGATCCAACTTTTTTAATTGACGATTTGCGTTGTCCAGGAAGATCATCGATTGTTGAATCCAAGAATTCCGAGGAATGCACCAGAAACAAAAAAGAAACACACATGCTGATTACAACAGAGAAAAGTAAATCTAAACATCAAGATGGAAATAAATATCTCTGAAATCTTTATCAGTGTATATGTCGCAGGCAGTCAGCAATCGCCGGCAATTTGCAAGCTCCGTACTTGTCAATTCGTCAAATTGTAATTACGATAACATCGATATAGTAAAGGTTTCTTTAGCGGAGAAATTGAAGGCACGACCTCAGCTTGGAACGCCTTCAAATCCAGCGATACTCTCCGCTTTGCCAAGGAGTTAGTTTAGTTGCTTAACCGAACCTAACACAGATTATTGATGACATTTCACGAACTCGCGAGTGTGCTAGCTGGCACCATGTATCCAAGCAGAAGGGGCGAACGTATGTTCGAATGCAAAGCATAATAATCCCTACTTTCAATCTCGTTTTTTCACTTTAAAACGATTTAATTTGTTGATTAAACACGAATAGATTGCAATTTGCCGGCGATTGCTAATTGCCTGCAACACATATACCTGAGAATGTTTGTGAAGAAATTAATGAGAAAAAAAATTACTGACTGAACAATCACAATCACTGCCTGTGCAAATGTTAATTAAACAATACTAAAGCACTTTATCGATGGTGAAAGTGCAGAAGTGCGAATCTCGGAAAACACGATTTTCCAGGAGAGTAAAAAAAACTGTCTGCATTCCTCTTTATTGTCGATAGAAGGGTAATAATTCTTGAGGATGGCAAGAATAAGATGTTTTTTCAAACTCAATCAGCAGTTTCAATAATTTCTCGAACTGTTAGAAAATACGGCAGAAATGCCGAGATTCGCGTTTTTGACACTAAAAATCCACACTTCATCAGGAGATACGCATTTTTACAATTAGTGTTTTAAACTTGTTGGTGGATTTGGATCATTTAAAGACTGAAAAAAGGGTTTCATGAAGAAAATTCCTCACCAGAAAAGATTTAGTTGGTCATCGATGCTCCATCCATCCATGCTTTACGCTCTCCTGATGGACCAGTGAACAAAGTACCTTTTCTTCAATTTTGATTATTCACAGTTATTCAACGAAAGCTGTTTTTATCCGTGCGAAACAATTTATATTCACAACCGCTTTTCCGTAACTTGCGATCATGTAAACGGTAACTCTTTCAGTTTCGCTTCAGAATACGATGACCGAGCCATGGGCCTTAAAATACACAATCTGATCCAAGCGCCTGAGCTCTCTCCTTTGAAATAAGACGTAGAGACCAAAAACAATCGTATTATTTTTTCAAAATAATAGTCCTCGGCATTTATCGATTATGCGGCTCGATTTAAAACCCAAAATTATAAACTTTTTGGTCAACATCATTGTACAAGGTCACTTACAATGAATATAGAAGAGCGCCTTCAAATCAATCCGTAAACTTAATGCGAAATTCTGATACCACTATTCGTGCGTCCCGGCAGTGATTTTGCATACCCGCCCATTTGAAGGCGACTCATTGACTTTCTGCAATAGGGTACAAATTGCAGCAATGTCATTCGGGCACTGTCCTGCCCCTCCTGGCAACCAAGAGGCCCTCGACCGGGGCTGCCCCACCTGGCAACCAAGAGGCCCTGATTCAGTGCTGCCCCCCCGGCATCCTAGAAGCCCTGGACCGGGGCTGCCCCCCTTGGAAACCAATAGACAATAACCCGGGGCTGCCCCCCTGGCAACCAAGAGGCCCTGGACCGGGGCTGCCTCCCTTGGCAACCAATAGACAATAACCCGGGGCTGCCCCCCCTGGCAACCAAGAGGCCCTGCACCGGGGCTGCCCCCTGGCTACCAAGAGGCACTAACCTGGAACTGCCCCCCCTGCCAACTAAACGGCCCTGGACCGGGGCGACCCCCCTGGCAACCAAGAGGCCCGATCCCGGGGCTGCCACCCCGTTAACAAAAAGGCCCCGCACCGGGGCTGCCCCCCCTGGCAACCAAGAGGCCCTAATCCAGAGATGCCCCCCCCCCCCCGGCAACCACGA